>NW_027466478.1:1817500-2057500 GCF_050575085.1 Anarhichas minor | reverse complement strand
GAGGCTCACACCAGCAGGCCAGTCTGCACACTGGAGTGCTCTACACCGCTGGTGAACAAGCGCCGCACACCTTCTGCTCCATATCACCCTCCAGAAGACACAACCCTGTCGCCATCTGGGCCCACCTTGATCCAGTTCTGAAGGTAGTGAGAGAACGACACCCTCAAGTCAGCATACTTCATTTTGTCAGCGACGGGCCTGCAACGCAGTATCGACAAAAGGGAAATTTCTTCTACCTCTCAACGGAACCCTACAAGTATGGCTTCAAAGAAATAACGTGGAATTTCTTTGAGGCTAGTCATGAGAAGGGGGCACCAGACGGTGTGGGTGGGGCCCTCAAGAGGTCAGCAGACCGGATTGTGGCCCATGGAGGAGACATCCCTGATGCCCAGAGCTTGTATGACAAGCTGAAAAGCCTGGACATCTGTTGAGCTGTTCTTCGTCCCAGAGAGGGATATTGAATCAAAGACTGAGGTACCTGCAATAGCTGCCGGCACTATGAGAATCCACCAAGCTATCAGTCTGACACCCGGCCAGATGAAATACCGAGACATTTCAAAAGGGAGGAAGGTGTTTTGGACTGCCCCTGCTTTAACCTTCAAGAGGTCACTCTAGCTGATGTTCCTATTTCATCTGATGTGTCCCCAGCATGTGGAAAGACACCAGATAACCCTAGGAGACCAGAAATGATAGAGGTAAAGCATATTGGAGAGTGGTGCGTCGTTAATTACGACAATGAAGCATACCCAGGTGTCATCGTGGATGCAGAAGGGCACAGTGTGAAAGTTAAGTGTATGCACCGCAATGGCATAAACAAGTTCCATTGGCCAAGTCTCCGGAAGGACATCTGTTGGTACCATGGCTGGAAGATACTTTGCCTAATACCAGAACCACAGGCTCTGAACAAGCGCTCTGTACAGATTGAAGCGTCTGCTTGGAAGTATGTGGAACAGCAACTGCAGAATTGAACCATGTCTCTGCAGAAAGGGAGAGACTGTTTGGAGACGCGTCTAAGTGATCTGTCTCTGTAACATACTGTTTTTTCTATATCAACCGTTCTCCACTTAAACATTTTTTTCTTCTTGTTCTACAGTTGAATGTTTGACTTTTACTGTGCAGAATGATGTAGAGTTTAACACTAGAAGGCCACATTAATGGCTCATTTTGGGCATCTTTATTCAGTGGCTGCATGCAGGTAGAGTGTCTACCTGAGAGTCTGTTCAACAGGAAATTTCCCCCTACATGGAAAAAGGACCTCTGACATTTTTTTTTACATAATTTCCTATAGATTTATTGCATTTATGAGGCCATTCAATGACATTTCACAACGTGTCCACCCTGTCATGCCCAAGGTCCACTCTGTCATGTCATTGTTCACCCTGTCATTTTCATGTTTTATGAAAATAAACAAATTATTTTCACAAGTTAGCAAAATCTTTTGTGTGATTCCTTTATAAACAAATGAGGGCCAAATAGTATTGTTTGAAAGTTTGACCAGATATCTTTGTTGTTAGATTTTATTTAGAAAAGAAAGTGCAACTCCCGCAGATTTTATAGAGAAACAAAAAAATGCCATAATTTAATTATTATCCAAATACTTTTCCCATTAACTAAAATATATTATTGAGAAAGGGACTAAATAGCTTTCTGAAAATGTACATTTTATAGTCACTATGTAATTACAATGTATTTACTCTACTTTGAATTTGTCCATGACAGGATGGACATATTTTGCTGTTTGCATGTACATTATCTGCTTGCAGTTAATTTATAAAAACAATGAATATGAAGTTCAATGGAAATTCTCAGCTTTTTCTTTTGGAAATGGGGAAGTCTCAAAGGCACCTTATGGTGATATTGAAAATAATATAGATTTACACGTTATATGTATATATATATATATAAAATGTGTAAATCTATATTATTTTCATGTAAAATTGAAATGTGTAAATTAGGCAAATTTGCAGATGTATTTATGTGGATATGACTTAATAAATAAATAAATAAAATACATGTGTATGGATCGTGACATATAGTGGATCGTGGTACACATTTGTGGATTGTCTTCTGTGGATTACAAGTATTATAGTCCAATAAAAACTTCCATAGCAGCTTTCACAATCTGGGCTCAGTGCCTTACCAAAGGTGCTGCAGTCACTTTTATGTTAAAGGCACATAGACCCTGTGAATAAATGAAGGCATACTGCTTTCTCATTGCATTTAGTCTTTTTCAAAACCCATTCAAATCTGATGGGAGAACAGTACTTGTGTTTTCAGGCAGTTTGAGGTTCACATGACAAAAAACCAAACAATAGTGTGTTGTAGTGTTGAGCGTGTTGTCAGATCTTTTCAGTCATCTTACTCTCTCCTTGGTTCTGTTGTGTAGACGGGGGAGTTACGGACGAAGATGAGTCAGTCTCATGAGGATAGCCTGACCAGCGTGGCCTGGAATCCAGATGGTAAACGCTTTGTCACCGGCGGACAGAGAGGCCAGTTCTACCAGTGTGTGAGTATCTTTCACAGCACAGTGCAGAGGATGCTCTGAGCATTTACAGATCTTTAACAGGGCATTTACATCATACACTTTGATGTTGAAAGAAATTTGCAGAGGTGCACTGACTGGGTGTAAAGTACAGAGGCCAACAGTTTGCCTCGTAAGGATGTTGTCGACGTGTAAATGCAACTTGTTTGTTCACAACAGGAACCTTGGGTATGTAATTGAAAGTACTGATTATTCATGTATATTTTAAACACTGTAGCAGACCAGTGTGATCTGGGTCTCATCTGGGCTGGTATTTAAAAATAGTTTGATTATTGAGTTAAACCAGTTCTGACTTCAAATACATACAAAGTTCCTCACCCTTTGTATAAAGCAACTAAGAGTAACTTTAAGCAAAGTCATGTGTAGAGCAGCACTACTGTAGAGGTTGTGTGTCACTGCCATCTTTAGTTGTGAGGAATGTTTCACTATTTTCTGACTTGTTATAGCCCGAATGATTGAGGAAAAAATTGACAATAATTGACAATAATTGTTAGCGTTGTCTAGCATCCCTAGAGAGCTTATCATTTGCAGGTTTGTGGAAGGCTGAAGCCTAAAATATTAGTCATTTAAATAAGAATTCCAATTGAGTGACAGAAGGATAGATAATTGTAGATATATAATCATAATCTGTGAAGGTCCTGACAAAGTAATGCAATAATGTTTTTTAAATAGTTAAATTATTTCTGGGGGGTTTTCAGAACAGATAAGGCACGGTTATGACCCAAAAAGGAATCCATTCATCTTAAAGTCCCCGGGAGTAGAAAGTTAATGTGATTTTAGCATCTTTCAAATTAGTCTAATGGCTCAAGTTTTTGATTCAGAAAAAGGAGACATCCTATTAAAAACTGGTGTTATTGTTGCTTCATGGCCATTTATTCAGTATCCCCAGTTTGGATTAGTAAGGAGGAGGGGGTAGGAGGTCCAAGTACTCCTCAAATGAAGAGTACTTGGACCTCAACTTGCCTGCTGTTCCCTACTCTGTCACTCAAAATGATTACAGTGCTGAGTGTTAGACCTAATAATGTCTTTAGTTCTTAGTTTTTAAGTAATGATAAACTGATTGTTTTCTAATAAAAAAAGAACATATTGACGGCCAATCAAATCTGGAATGATGTGGGATTTCTCTGTAGCAGTCTGATGCTGAGGGTGTTCCTGAATGCATTATGTTTCCTCCTGACTCCCAGGACATGGATGGAAACCTGCTGGACTCATGGGAAGGAGTTCGGGTGCAGTGCCTGTGGTGTCTGAGTGACGGCCGGACCGTCCTTGCATCCGACACCCACCAACGCATTCGTGGATACAACTTTGAGGACCTGACCGACAAAAACATGTAAGTCACCACCATGACTGGGCGGAGGAACCTCAACACCGTCTTTTTCTGCTCTTTGTCTGCACATAATGTAACCAAACCTTCATTTTGGATTTCACTCCAGCCTCTAAAGCCAGACAGGGGTGACGTTATAAAGCAGTGATTGCCAACCTAATTGACTTGTGATTGATTCATCAACACAGAAAGCAAATCAGACATGACATTGGTTTTCATGGCCTTCACATGCACGTAAAAAACAAATCGTATCATATGTGTATGAAAAAGGCAGAGTGAAGCACTGAACTCCAGCACCCAAAAATGAGCCGACAAGCGTTCATCACATTGCACAACTTAACAAAACTGGAATGAAAAAAAATAACTGGGTCACTGCTAGGGATGTCAATAATGAATCAATTAATATAAAAATGAACCAATTCAAAATATATTAACTGATAATGGCAAAGACGAGGGACGTCTGGTGTTACCGTTGCAGAAAATCTTGTGTAGATTTGCTGTAGTTGTGTGGTTATACAGCAACAGCAACACCCAGTGTTAAACAGCAACAGCAACACCCAGTGTTAAACAGCAACAGCAACACCCAGTGTTAAGGCACTGGGTGGAGTCTCTTACCTTTGAATGAGATTGAGTTACATGTAGAGGTGGATCGGAATATAAACTTCAGGGTTCGGTATGTACCTCGGTTTTGTGGTTAAGGTTAGGTATGTTTTCAGTACAGCAGAGAAAACATAATTACTAATAATAGTAAAGAATAAATTGTTTCCCCATTTATTACAAATGCAAACAGGATAATTCCTGAACTGCAGCTTGCAGTCATTTATACAGGGCAGACATAACAGACACAGACGCATTGTATCAGGCTCAAGCGCTTTGACCATAATGTGGTTTGCATAAATGCAGTTGCTTTGGCTCGCTCTGAATCTGCAGTTGGAGGCTGCCTGAATGCTGTCTGGAGCAGGTGCTGACTTCCAGTCTGTTTTTGTTTCGTTCTGCTCAGCGACACATTCGGGTGATGCCGTCGTAAATGTAATGTTTGAAGAGTATCCACAGATATACAGTGGGTACGGAAAGTATTCAGACCATTTTAAATGTTTCACTCTGTTTCAGTGCAGCCATTTGCTAAAATCAAAAAAGTTCATTTTATTTCTCATTAATGTACACTCAGCACCCCATCTTGACAGAAAAATACAGAAATGTAGAAATTTTTGCAAATTTATTAAAAAAGAAAAACTGAAATATCACATGGTCATAAGTATTCAGACCCTTTGCTCAGTATTGAGTAGAAGCACCCTTTTGAGTTAGTACAGCCATGAGTCTTCTTGGGAATGATGCAACAAGTTTTTCACACCTGGATTTGGGGATCCTCTGCCATTCTTCCTTGCAGATCCTCTCCAGTTCCATCAGGTTGGATGGTGAACGTTGGTGGACAGCCATTTTCAGGTCTCTCCAGTGATGCTCAATTGGGTTTAGGTCAGGGCTCTGGCTGGGCCAGTCAAGAATGGTCACAGAGTTGTTCCGAAGCCACTCCTTTGTTATTTTAGCTGTGTCATTGTCTTGTTGGAAAGTGAACCTTCGGCCCAGTCTGAGGTCCAGAGCACTCTGGAAGAGGTTTTCTTCCAGGATATCTCTGTACTTGGCCGCATTCATCTTTCCTTCAATTGCAACCAGTCGTCCTGTCCCTGCAGCTGAAAAACACCCCCATAGCATGATGCTGCCACCACCATGTTTCACTGTTGGGATTGTATTGGGCAGGTGATGAGCAGTGCCTGGTTTTCTCCACACATACCGCTTAGAATTAACGCCAAAAAGTTCAATCTTGGTCTCATCAGACCAGAGAATCTTATTTATCATAGTCTGGGAGTCCTTCATGTGTTTTTTGGCAAACTCTATGCGGGCTTTCATATGTCTTGCACTGAGGAGAGGCTTCCGTCGGGCCACTCTGCCATAAAGCCCCGACTGGTGGAGGGCTGCAGTGATAGTTGACTTTGTGGAACTTTCTCCCATCTCCCTACTGCATCTCTGGAGCTCAGCCACAGTGATCTTTGGGTTCTTCTTTACCTCTCTCACCAAGGCTCTTCTTCCACGATTGCTCAGTTTGGCTGGACGGCCAGGTCTAGGAAGAGTTCTGGTCGTCCCAAACTTCTTCCATTTAAGGATTATGGAGGCCACTGTGCTCTTAGGAACCTTGAGTGCTGCAGAAATTCTTTTGTAACCTTGGCCAGATCTGTGCCTTGCCACAATTCTGTCTCTGAGCTCCTTGGGCAGTTCCTTCGACCTCATGATTCTCATTTGCTCTGACATGCACTGTGAGCTGTAAGGTCTTATATAGACAGGTGTGTGCCTTTCCTAATCAAGTCCAATCAGTTTAATTAAACACAGCTGGACTCCAATGAAGGAGTAGAACCATCTCAAGGAGGATCAGAAGAAATGGACAGCATGTGAGTTAAATAAGAGTGTCACAGCAAAGGGTCTGAATACTTATGACCATGTGATATTTCAGTTTTTCTTTTTTAATAAATTTGCAAAAAATTCTACATTTCTGTTTTTTCTGTCACGATGGGGTGCTGAGTTAATTGAATTAATGAGAAATAAAATGAACTTTTTTGATTTTAGCAAATGGCTGCAATGAAACAAAGAGTGAAAAATTTAAAGGGGTCTGAATACTTTCCGTACCCACTGTATCAGACTTCATTTGAAATGCTTGAGTAACCGGGCTAAGATGATTTTTACATAGGCTAAGCATTACCCCAAAAGCCCCCAATAGCCCATGAACTAAGGAATAGTAATCTTACATTATTCATTGGGCATCAACATGAATTATTATTAGTTATCCTCAAACGGACAGCGCTGTTTGTTGTGTGGAGAGGTGCATGTTGACAGTCTCAACAAAGCCAGGTCTTTTATTTTATATGTTGGCATCGGCTACAGTCTATTTATTGGTTTGTTAATAGGCCTGAAATAAATTAGCACATTTGTTTTTATGTGCTATAGCTGTAATTTATTTGAAGTGATTATTGTACATTTTGTAGGCGTTTTTGTATATATATATATATATATATATATATATATATATTAAGAAGGGTTTCTCTCCTTTTAACCGAAATGTAGTTACCCTCCTCATACCCTGTCCTTCTTCATCTTATTTAATATGTTACAACTTTTAATTGGATTGATCACTTCATTTACGTTATAGGAAGCTCTATACTACACGTGTCAAACTCAAGGCCCGCCACGTCATTTTATGTGGCCCGCGAATCCGCCAGCAAAAAAATAAATAAATAAATAAATACAATTTAAAAAAATTATTTTATTTTTTATTTTGGAAAAAAAATAGTTAGACTTGAAAATAAAAGTATCCCCATGGACGAAAGTATGAGATAGAAAGTTGAAATTATGAGATAGCATGTTGTCTGTGTACCGACATTAAAACTATCACAACAGGTGGACAGGAGAGGGAACAGCCCGTAAAGAGGTTTTCCAACAAGTGATTGAGTTGAAAAAGATCGACAAATAATCCCAAAATGTCCACGAAGAGAAAAAAAAATGTAATGAAAGATGGGAAAGCGAATACATGTCTGTGCTTGAAGGAGAAAAACGGGTCTGTCTTCTGTGTTATGATGCGTGTCGGTGATGAAGGATACAATTCACGTCGGCATTTTGACACCAAACACGGAGCTAAATTTAGCCTCCAAGAAAAACATAAAATTGTCCAAGAATTAAAAGGCAGAGTGCAATCACAGCAGAATATATTTACAAAAGCTACAGCCCAGTGCTGCTAAAGGTATGTGAGCAGGTGAGCTCCGACCAGATACAGACTTTTACAAATGTCAGTTTGTGAAGAAACACCATCGCAGACCGAGTTCAGGAACTAGCAGCAATCTAACAACACAACAGGTACTCGTCTTCTTCATTAGCTGTTGATGAAAGCACAGATAACATGGATACAGCGCATCTATCCATGTTTATGAGACCTGACTGTCAGTGAGGAGCTCTTGGATGTAGCTGCCATGCACGGGACGACGACGGGGACATTAGTGATGCAGAGAGGTGACAAAAATAGCTTTGAACAAAGTTAATGTAATAACTTGTGTTTGATGATATTTGTCTTTGTTATTTTCTTTAAAAGTTTGATCTTTGATAGAGTAATGTGGGTTTCTTAACCCTAAATTAAAATGATTTATTATTTATTTATAATAACAGAAATATAATTAAATACTTACATACTTAAATATAATTTTACATTTATATAACTGCATGTACAATATTTTTACACTTGAATAAACAATAATCAAATGCAGAGAGTTAGTTAACAATATGTTAGGGAGTCGTTACATTTATACAGTCTTAGTTACAACCGGCCCTTTGAGGGAAACTATGATGCTGATGTGGCCCAGAGTGAAAATGAGTTTGACACCCCTGCTCTATACAAATGTAATCAACCCCAACTTCTTTAATCTTGCTTTAATTAAAGATATCATTTACAACCTGTTTGAAATACTCAAATGTAAACATGGAACATAAAGAGCCTGTCAATCACCTTTTTTCTTCTTGTGTAGAATTGACTTAGGCAAGGCAAGTTTATTTGTATAGCACATTTCAACAACAAGGTAATTCAAAGTGCTTCACATAAAACCATTAAAAGCATCAAAACATAAGGCAAAAGAAAAGGAGATTTAAAAACAATTAAGAACATTCATTGAAACAATAAAAAGCATTGTAGGAAATAAAATACAGTAGTAAAATGCAGAAATTGATTAATATCCTTGAATCTGGTTCAATTAAAGGCAGCAGCAAACAGTCTTGATTTAAAGTAGCTGAGGGTCTCAGCAGACCTGCAGCTTTCTGGGTCTTTGTTCCAGATATGTGGAGCAGAACAACTGAACGCTGCTTCTCCATGTTTAGTTCTGACTCTGGGAACAGAAAGTAGACCGGTCCCAGACGACCTAGGCCAGGGTTCGGCAACCTTTACTGTCCAAAGAGCCATTTTGCTCTATTTTCCACCAAATAAAATTCATCTGGAGCCGCAAAAGCTATTTGATATCACAGCTTATGAAGTGTTATATATAGTTATATTATATATACAAAAACTATAGTTTGTTGTATTTATGAAAATATAGAACAAGAATAAAGACAATTCTTGACATTTTTTTGCAATTTTACCTGATATAACAATATCAAACAATTATGAAGAGCTCAGTTTGCTGCAGCAGCTGCGAAATCGCTCTTTTTCGCTCATCTCCAGCGTGACACTTCACCAAATGCTGTGTGCTTGTTCTGGAAGCATAGAGGTAAGCCAGCATCGTTGGCAGTGAAAGCAAATGAAGACGTCCACGCAGTTAAACTCTCTATTTTCCTCCGTGACTTTTCTTTTTTTGGATTTATCCATTGATAGTTTACAGAGGGCGGGGGTCTGAAAATCATGATCAGCCACCTGCAGGGAAAAGCGCTTGACAGAGGTACATATAAGATTCTGTTCATTCTTGCTTATAAATTATATTCTCTCTGAACACGTTTCTCTTTTTGGAAAACATCATGTGAGATAACTTCTTCGATTAGCGCAATTTTCCTGCTCTTCTTTCTATTTCCTCGTCTCAGCCCCGTGTGTGTAAACCTCGCTCGAGTCGGGAAACTTGTCAGAATACCCATATTTCATTGGCTGAGCGGCATCACGTGATGTGATTTGCAATGCATTGGTCGGTGTGTTTCCTGCACCGCCGAACAAGTGCCGTAACGGCTGAAATAGAGGCGCCGGTTAAAGTTTAAACTCGGTGCCCAGTATGTATAATTCCGAATTATCTATCGGATTTTAGTTCCTGGGTCCGGATCCGGTGCGCCAGTTGGGGACCTCAGGGAGCCGCAACAGAGAGGCCGGGATGGTTCATAAGGTAGCAGCAGATCAGAGATGTATTTTGGCCCTAAACCATTCAGTGCTTTATAAACCAACAGCAGGATTTTAAAGTCAACTCTTTGTTGGACAGGAAGCCAGTGCAAAGACCTCAGAAATTCGTTAGCATAGCAGTTCATTCACCCCAGTTTAGTCTGCTGGTGTAGTTGCCACGGCTCCCAAAGAGTGGCACAACTTGCCGCGGCAGCTGAGCTTGCAACAGGAAGTGCCTCTACTAGCTGCCGCTGCCACATTTTGAGCTTGCCCTTTCTCGCGGACGCCATCGCGAGGATGCTACGCTGCATTCACAGTGGTGTGTGGAAGTGCAAAACGTCAGACAACAATCTGTACACATGCGACATCCTCTGTCCCAGGACCCTCACATCGGAAAAACCCGTTAACGGGGAGAAAATTGAAAGAAAGAAGTTTAGTCCTTTTCCCGGCTGTCTTGCCCCTTTTCTTGGGTCGATCACACTTCCCATGGCTTTTTGTTCGGCCGGTCTGGCTTAGTGGTTGCAAGAGCAGCTGCACTTAATCCAATTCTCGTACTTTCTTTTGCGATATTGCTGAGTGTGTTTTTATCATGAATGTAGCAAAGTCTGTGGGAGATAACGGCCACATCTGCATGCGCCGTCGTTGCCACAGCAGATTCATTGATTGATTGGCTTGCTTCCCATATACAAGTTGAAGCATTTTTTAGCGGATGAATAATTATTTCAAGTTTGTTGTTTAATTTCAGTTTAACTTACCTTAAGTAACACAAGACTGCAGTGTAAGCTGGCTTGCAACCAGAGTAGTATCTATATGCTAGCTGGGAGTCAGAAGGCACTGCCAAGATGGTGATGGTGGTAGCCACAGGAGCCCACCACTTTGAGCTACACAACGATTTCACGTAATACACTAAGTACAAGCTTAGTTAGCCTAAACTAGAGGGTTTCCACCAACACGGACGAGTCCCCAAATAGAGAAGTGATTTTTACCAGAAGAGAAAATTACCTTTTATTTGTAGTCATTTGTAGACCCACATATTTTTTTAAATATTTGCTCTGCCTGTGGGTGATGTGGTTTCAACACACGTGTTGTATCATTCCAGAGTGCAGGAGGACCACCCCATCATGTCTTTCACTGTTTCCAAAAATGGAAGGTTAGCTCTGCTCAATGTTGCAACTCAGGTGAGCAGCTTGTTACTTCACACCACAATGTACTTCCCTTCCACTTCAGCTAGTTGCTACAATATGATTTCAGTGCAATCTTGATTTTGAAATGTGTCTCTCCATAAATGCTTTTTGTGTGTAGGGAGTGCACCTATGGGACCTGCAGGACCGGGTGCTGGTGAGGAAGTACCAAGGGGTGACCCAGGGCTTCTACACCATCCACTCCTGCTTCGGAGGGCACAATGAAGACTTCATCGCTAGTGGCAGTGAAGGCAAGACAACATAATGTTTAGTAGAAAGCTCAGCTCAGCTGCTCTTTGTTGTGGACTGAGACAGACAGTTGACAAAAAAATGAAAAGAGCTGCATTGAGCTGATGTCATCAGGGTTATTTTCTCGGACTTGACGATGCTCCTCTACAGCCACAGACGGGGTGGAATTATGAATACTGTAAGACATAAATAAACATCTCTGCAAACCCATGCAGAGAGGAAAAAAAAACATCTACACGCCAAAAACAGTACTGAAGTCAAACTTTAAAGGGAATTCCTCCCTGTATTTGCTCGACCCTAGTACGCAGAGGAAATCTCAACAAAATGTCAGGTGGACATGCACATCAAGCAATTTGAAAGTAAAAGTAAAAGGTGAAAAAGTAAGCGGTACAGGTATAAAACAAACTGCCACACATTCGTCACGGAGCAACCCCTGTGTACATTTGCCTCTGTGCAGCCTGGGGAAGCAGAATTCCATCCTGAGAAGTACATATTTTGAGTAAACATATTGTCATGTATATAATTGGTGAAGTTGCTATTTAAGTCTACACCAATAAACTGGTAGCAGCTGATGAAGTGTCCTGTCTCCTGTTAGACCACAAAGTTTACATCTGGCACCGGCGCAGTGAGCTGCCCATCGCAGAGCTGACTGGTCATACCCGCACAGTCAACTGTGTGAGCTGGAACCCCGTCCTGCCGGGACTGCTGGCCAGCGCATCCGACGACGGGACCGTCCGTATCTGGGGACCTGCCCCTTTCCTGGATGTCCAGGATGCAGAGGGGCTCAATGGTATGAACATGAAAACTAGTATGTGTACTCAAAAGGGAAGAGGTTGGATTATCTGTCAGCCATTGCTTTCATCAGGCTCCTCAACAGTTTACATAAATAGGAGTAGAATCCACAGTTTCTTCCTACATTTTGTTTTGAATTAACACCAGCAGTCCTCCTCAACACAAGCACATTTCAAACTCTGAATGTTGATGAAATATATTCATGTATAATCTTGATTTGAAATTTAGTAAAATGGCTTAGATGACGTCTTTGAGTAAGACTCCTAAACATGGAAAAAATGATTCCATGTTTAATGAAAACTACATAAAACCAAGTAATAATAGATGAAATAAATAATTAAATAAGATTAAAAGTAATATAGTAAGAAATAATTGCGCTAAGATACAACAAAAACAGTTCAGGAGAATCCACTTTTAAATAATGCCTTTTTAAGAGAGCTTTAAATGAAGAAACAGAGCTGGCTTGCCTGATCTACAGACTCGAGGGGTCCTGACTCCAAACACCCGGTCTCCTCTGGCTTTTAGCCTCGACTTAGGACCTACAAACAGACCCCCGCCAGAGGATCTAAGGCTGGTATGGGGATAGCAGGTCACAGGTCGGTCCTTAAAAGTGATCATTGCATCATCAAATCTTAAAATCTAACCTAAATGTAAAGGTAACCAATGTAGGGATGCTTCTATGCACTCTTTTGTTGGATATTGTGAGAAGTCTTGCTGTGGCATTCTGGACCAGTTAAAGCCTGAAGCGGTTGCATTGACTTAGACAGACATAAAGATTCCCAGTAATCTAACCTGATGGATGAGAGTTTCCATGTTCTTCTTTACAGATGAAAAAGGTTTAGGAATGTTACAAAGTAACAGGAAGCCACAGACTTGTTAAAGATGACGCCTCATTTCTACAGAGAACCTAAGGCTACATGCACACTACTACGTTTCATTATAAAACAGCGTTTTAAAACAAAAACGATCTCCGTCCAGACGAGTGTTTTAGCGAGGTTTTAGGAATAATCTCCGTCCGTACTACCACGCCTGAAATCACATGACCAGGGCTGGTCACGACGCTGCATACGGGATTTGTTGCAAAGCATTGGAATAATAGCATGTGCATGTAAGCAGTAGTAGCATTTAACTGCGACAGATGGTAGCATAGAAAACAAGTTCAGCAACACCTCTAATTTGTTATCCATATTGGAATTAAACTCTGAATTGAGGTTTGTTAGGTTTGATTTAAAATCAAAGGTACCTTTACCAAGAAGGAACATTATTGAAGTTATTTAAAATGGATGTGTAAACAGCTGGCTCTTTGAGAAGTGGTTGAACTATGGCCAGAAGTTGAGTGGATGATTGATTATGGCTGGAATAAAAGGACAGGTTGACTGAAATATCTCCTTAGTTGAAAGAATATCCAGGGAACAAGATGATGATTTCATGTTAGTAATGCTATCTTGGTTAGCTGCTTAGCAGTGACAGATTTAAATGCTACCACCAGGGTGCAGGATGAACTATAGCAAAAAGTCAGGTGGAGTAATTCAGTTCCAAACAAACGCCAAAACAAATCCTCACATTTATCAATGAAAGGTTCAGGGATATGTTCAGTAGGGTTTGTGATGTGGCTAGTAACAGTTGTTTCACTTCAGATCTGAAAATACTTCGATTTTTGAGTTTCTGTAGCCTTTCAAGGTTAGGGAAAGGTTTTAAAGCCATTTGCGTTGTGCTTGTGACAAGTTTTCTGAATGGATTGAATCATAGAGCCAGAGATGCTGAGATGACGATTTAAAACATTGCAAAACCTACAGCACACTTCAGTCTCTGTGACAAGACTGACCACGCTTTGCCCAACTGGCCTGCTCTTAGTAGGTTAACAGCTCAGTGCACACAGCTAAACTGTCTGTATTTTCATCAATGTATATGGTGATGGCACACCTACAGTAACCTCTCTAAAATAACACAAACCCCTATTGTCCAGTAATATGTCATTTGACCTCACACAAATTGCAACAACAACTGTTTTACTTGTATCGTACCCCTAAAGGTATCCTCTTTTACATAGACAAAAGTGTGACTTCACAGTTAAAAGGGGTACCCTTTCAAAGATCTGGGTAGAACTAGACCAGATCTGGGTCGAATAGGATCAGATATGGGTTGAACCAGGTCTGGGTAGAATAAGAGCAGGTCTGGGTAGAACAGGACCAGATCCTAGTAGAAATTAGGACCATATCTGGTTGGAAATAGGACCAGGTCTGGGTGGATAGCACCAGAACAACTATGTAATCATAATTAGTTCTCATCACTGATGTACTGTATTCGGTTTTTGTTGTTTTTTTTGCTTCAAGGAAAAAAACCGAATGGACAAATCTATAATGCACAACAATGTAGGCTTGTATGGTGGCTGAAATATGGCTGACAATGTGTTCTTGGTACGATCATACTTGGGCGATTTTATTCCCCTTTATACAATTCCTTGGGACTTTTATTTCTCTCATTCAGACCGTGGGGACACAAAATGTGTCGAGTTTGTTGTTTGTTGCAATTTGCGTGAAGTTGACCCACATTTGGAGGTAAAATGCCTGGACTGGTGCAGAGCAAAGATCGATGAGGGATTCTTACCAGCATCCAGCTAGTTGTTTCTAATATTTTGTCCAGCCATTTTTGTTCAATCAGGGTCGACTGAATATGAGGAACAACACACAAGAGTCCTGGGTGACTTTCACACCATGTGATTTTACTTTCCATCCAGGCAGCAAAAACACACTATCTGTCGACAAACATATCTTTTAATGTTTGTGCTGCTGGTTTCTGGCTAGAACACCTCACTTATAATGAATGAAAATCAATTCTTAAGAGCTCCTCCTGAAGAGAATCTGCAGCCTGCGGAACAGAAATGTGTGAGTTATGAATGCTATGACCTCTGTCTTTTTCCTGTGCTGTCAGAATGTTGCAGCATGGACAGCTGATGATCTGCTGCTGTGATCCTGAGGAGCACTAAGACTCTTAGACACTTGAATGGATGAAGCAGGAAACGTTTTGGTCACTGGACAGCAGCTTCCTGGAGACGGGGCCAGTGGTGCTGCATGTCAGGATGTCACAACACAGAGATGTCAGACCTACTCACATTATTGAGAGCAGAGCCGGCCAGATGAAGCTGGGCTCCACGACCTCCAGTATCTGACCCGCCTCCTCCTCCTGTCCGCTCCGTTCCCTCAGTACCATCCAGGACCACCCACCTCCTCTTATTTATTATCAACTACATTATGTATTCATGAGTAGTTCACGGACTTGTGCTAGGCTGTCACATAGCGGCGCCTTGTGGAGGTTATGTGTTGTTATTTTTATTCAGTCCTGAGTCTGATCTGCTCTGAAGAAGCTTCAACTTTTTTCATCTTTCACCTTCTAAAGAGATTTGAACTATAAGGCCATTTGATGGATGCACCCACTTGAAGAGTATCTTTAAATTAAAAAAAATCTATCTTTTATGCAGAGTACATTTTAGTTGTTTTTTTTCCTCCATCTTTGCTGCTTCTAACCAGAGAAGGAATAGTATGTGATGAGCATGTTGCATACGATTGCACAGGACGTTTTACACTCGCAGTGTGTCCTGCTATAGAATAGATTGATGCCTTCTGAGAGTATACAGCAGATGTGTGGAAACCTATAGAGTTCGAAGGATTATCTGTCCACCCTTACCTCTGCATAATTATCTGTGTAGTTTGCTCTTTATGTTGCTGTGACATCTTTGCTCTCTTCACTATTTGCTCTTTATTTCTGTTTCCATTGCAGCCTGTTGCCCTCTTTCCCTGCATACAAACGGTCTTCATATGAATTTTACTTTGTTTGGTTTAGTTGTTACATGTTTTAAGTTGAACTTATTACAGTTTTTAACTTATTTGTTTTTGATTTACTACAAGTGGAGAGAGACACTCCCTGATTTCTTACTGTACCCAGTAGAGCCCCCAAAATCCCGGCTCAACTGTGACCTTTGGCTGGTGTTCTTGTTATGTTTCATATTGTCAACAAATCCAATGAAAAGACCAGAAGCAACAATGTGTCTGTTTGTCAGAACTTTCTGACGTCTCTAACCTGTCTGTGACACTCAGCTGCAAGCCCATTGGTTCCAACTGAAGATGTAAATCTTTGAGCCTTTTTTTAAACGTGTCTTTAGTCGTTTCCTAAAGCAGCTGGTTACTGTGGTCTGTAACAAATATTACTCAGTCAGGAAGAAACGGTGCGTTTGTTGGTTATTGACTATTTTGATCGGAGAATTAATCCAAAATTGGCGCTCTAGTGAGTATTTGTGCAGCAGGACGGTGTGTGTGGGATTGAGTCAAAATATAAGTCAGTGTGTGTTCACACACTGACTTATATTGACACAGGAGCATATCACCCAGTGAAACCATGTAACTCATGTGTTTGAATAGTTTGTGGACAACAATGGAGCTCTATGGCACAGATGAAAAATATCTATCAGGCGGTGATACACACAATACTTGCTTTCATTTTTTACAAGTAAGGTCTGCATGAGATTTGTTCATGATATAAATAAAGAAATAAAAAATTGCCGGCCATAACTGAGTTCAGGACATTAGTAAGCTGAGGAGACACAGTAACAAAGTGATGGAGTGTATCTGTAACAATCATTGTACACAAGTTTAACATAAGGTTAATATGAACGTCTACACAGTGTTTCCTTCAGAGAGTCAAAAGAACAATCTTGCCTAATATAATATTCTGTGTAATATGTTGTGTATATTTGTATGTAATGGCATGTATTATGAGGCTGTGTAGAAAAGGCAAACAGGATGATGTGTTGTTCAGGGTTCCCATGCACGTTTTTTTACTGTCAAACTCCAAAAGGTTTCAGATGCTCTTTCAGCGCTTCATACCAAACAGTCTTCACTGCACTACTGTTGTATACTGTTGTAATATTAAGCAGCAAGTTTACATTAACATCTGCTTACACAGAAAATTCAATGTGAGATTCACAAACTACAGTGCAGCTGAACTTACGTTTTGGTTTCCAAACTGCTTCAACAGAGAATTTCTTTTTCAAAACCTTTCCAGGCCAGAACAATAACCGCAGGACGTTCAGGACTGTGGGAACGCTGTTTGTCTGCCCAGACGCCATCACCACTTCCATCACACAACACACACGCGCTAGTGGTACACAATAATGGATGTCACACACACGTGATTCAATCACAGATGTGGTGTTCTAGTTTCTGCTTTTGCAGCTTCCTTTGTTTATTCCGAGTATTTCAGGCTTGTCTTCTTTTCTCTTCTCGTTATAAGAAGCCAAAGTAGGAACTTTGTTTGCTTGCAGGCAGTTTCTGCCAGAAACCATTTGACATTTTAAATGTGTTATTACAAAACGTGATTGTACTGTTGTGTATTGTCTGTCGGAGAAGTGTTATGTACGCTTATTTTAAATAAAGCATTCAGGGTTTTAAAATGTAATTTACTATGAAATGTTCTTCCAGTAATACTATGACTATAACTATAGCAAAATATGTTCGGTAAAAGACGTCATTAAATACTAACGCTGACACTAACACTGATAAAATGGCGTTTTGACAAATAAAAACTCCATAACCTCTTTATTCTCCTCACCTTCCACCTCTCTTTGAAGAAGGATCAAATATCAGTCAAACGGTTTTTATCAGACGACAAGTTTACATCTTATGTGGAATGAGTTTGACTAAAATGACAGAATTATATGGTTGGCTATAGCTTCACGGAAATATTCAATATAATCTAATGAAAAAGGACATTTGACACAGGACTAAGACTAAAGGAAAAAACGGACAAAATTAGGAGATAAAACACTGACTAAAATGTAATGACTTTTACGCAACTAAAACTGAAATAAAACTAGGACTATAATTCGACTAAAACTAATCAATTTGGACTAAAGATTAAGAGTAAATGTAAAATAGCTGTCAGAATGGTGCTCTGCCGGTCTGACTGGTGTCTTCATGCTCTGACATCTGACCTAGTGTGACAGAACCTTCATTGTTTGACTAGATTTGGGGAGGAAACAGACACTGTGACAAAACAACTAAAATGATTGAACAGTTGACAAGAAATGGATTTAACCTCAAAGGGAGAATAGGAAGTAAAAGTGGACATGCTTCAAACAACTTGTCTTTCATTTTTATTTATGAAACATCACATCCCCCCTCCAAAAACCCCACACCGCATAAGACAGTTAAATGTGAATCAGACATGAACTTGTTGACCCCCACTGAAGAGAGAAATGGCTCCAGAGTACCTGCACACAATACAGAGCAGCTGTGACTGCTCTGTCTACACAACCAAATAAAGAGCACATGCACACCTCTGTGGTCCCAGAGCAACACTGACACACATGCTGATCTGGGGTCTGTCTCACTTTGACATACAGTATGTGTTCAATGCAAAGGTCATTCAGTAAACACACCATCAGTGCATGACTGAGGTCTGTGAGCCTCCTCCTGACATCATGGGCTGAGCTATGGCCTTACTGATAACAACAATAACACTTCAACACCATCAGAAACCTCCCATCTCAGCATTTCATTTTGAAAACTTTTGATACTTTGACCAAATATGATGTGAACTAAAGAAGTTCAGAAAAATGATGGAGCATTGGACTAGACAGAACAAAAGGACCACATCCACCAGCAGGTGACTGTAGATGGACGTATCCCGATTGAAGAGAGGATCGCTTGGTATGTCCTTCAGCGTGAGCAGAGCAACAGCACACAGCCAACATGTTGGTACGCTTCAGGAGGAGAGGGTTGTCTGACACACTGTACACTCTTTGAGCTCATGGCTCTTTCTCACCGGATGGTAGTTCATTTTGTCTTTTATGTTTTGGATTATATTGACTTTTAATTCTTTGTTGCTGTAACTCTTTCACTGTAAAACACTTTGCACGTTGGTTTTTGAAAGGTTCTATAAAATGACGTTAATGGCCCAAACCCAGAATGGGGAGGACATGTGACCTCGTGGAATGATTGTTGGTGAAGTATATGCTGAACAGTCTCTGGAGGTCACAGACTGGTATGAACAGTAACTCCAATGAGTTACATATGTTGAGTACCGCTTCAGCTGAACACCACAGCAGGTCCCAGTACTGGCCACAACACATCATTAGTTTTGAGGTTCAAGCACCATTGGCATTTTTCCAAATGTGGCTTTGGTGGAACAACACACTCAAGACTTCCACCGTATGTTCAGATGGACAGAGAAATATTACTCAGTGTTGTTCTAGTTCTCTCTGCTCTAGGAGGAAGTCTGGCTCACTTTACCGTGAAAATGTCTAATATTTCTTACAGCCACTATGTCGGTGTTGTTTTTGCTCACTATTGCATATAGAGGTTATTACTTATCCCCTTCACAATAACACACAGCGCGTGTTGTAGGAGATGTTTGCATGATGGTGCTGAAGTGCTAAATGGTTAAATGTCAACCTCAGTATGAAAGTGAAAACTCTGCGATTCTGACAACACAAATAACAGTTTGGAGCTCAGTAAGACCTCAGTGACAGTAAACTTCTTCTCTCTGCTGTTGGTAAAGATTGTATGCATACAGTAGAGGAGCAGGGTGTGGGGGGGTGATAGCAAAGCCTGGACTATGGAATCCTGCAGCTCGCTGGGTGCTTCAGTCGTTGATCAGAGCCAGGATCATGCTGGACAAACAGGGGAGGGAAAGATATATGTTAATATAGAACTGACCATGTACAGCCACCTCTCGTATTCAGGAACATGTCACTTAATGTCAGTGTGTTTGTAGATCCTGTTGCTCTCACCTATACAAATAAATGAAGAAGCAGAGCAGGTGGTAACCCAGTTTAATCATGGCCTCCTTCATGTGGGACTTGAGCTGACCTCGGTTATGGATCTCAGTGGGGTCAAACACGCCCATGTTTCCCATCGGAACCTTCGCATACCTGCAGGGAGAAGAAGAGAGGGATGTCAGGAGCCTGACTGCACCACCAGTGGACAGTAAGACACCAACTCTGTTATTACCCTCTGAAGAAGCTGTGATATGGATATCACCTTCACAGACGTATCAAAATATAACACATTATATATTTCCTGATAATTCAATCGATAGATCAGATAGAATGTATGTTAGCTTATCCAGTGAATGAAGTACCAGAAACATCTAATATCACCACGAGGTGGTCCTGCTCATTGGTCTAATTTCCTCGGAGACATTAAAGGAATTCCTGCTTCGTTATAATCTGCATTGCTAAATATCTCGTCTCACAGAATATATGTGTGTATTTAGATATACTGTGGTGTTGGAGCAGGACAGAGCAGTGGCTGCAGTATGAGCATACCTATAAATGTTCCAGGCTGCTACAGGCAGATTGAGGACAAAAATGAACCAGTGCATGGAGACCAACATCAGCATAGTGGTGAGACACTGGCCAACCATCTCTGGAATTATCCACTGGAAGCGGAATATCAAACATAGAAACATCACAATACAATCAAACTTCTCTCTGTAGCATCTGTATAAAAAGACACAAAAGTCAGCTTTAGCAATTGCATGGCATGCATCATATAACAATACATTAAAACAAGTTAATAACAAATACAAATCATCATAAATAAAAGAGGTATATGTATGTCCTCTGACCATAATAATGACTCACTCTGTTTAGCTTGGCGCAGCAGGCTCTAGCATTGATGTAGTCACATTCTAGATCAGACAGGGTGATAATCTGAGCTTTAGTCAAGGTGCCACAAACTGCCTGCTTCTGTCAGCTCCATTCAACTGGACACAAAGACCCATGACAGACCACATGTTCACTTCTGTGATTATGAGACAGAGGAAACTAATGGAATATGTACTGTACTGATTTCTAGCAGCTTTAAAGCTTGGACCATTGACAGTGACATCCAAATAAAGACAACATCAAGGATATATGCAGACTTGTTTTACACAGGACGACCGAATATATTGTTCATCAGATTGTGAACATGGTTATGAAGAGAAATGTTACTTTAAGCCATTGGATAGACAGAACTTGGGAATAACTTGTAATTATTATGTTAAAAATAAAATCATGGTCATCAGTAATGGCTCTCAACAACATCAAATTGTCACGTAGCTATAAGTAGCCGTATCACTAACGACAGACGGAACGTTAGCAAGCTAAATGTTTGTTTTTATCTCCTGTTTATTTAAAACGTTTTATGTAATTTCCCGTTTCTTTAACGTTACCAGTTTTTCTGGTGTTAAAACAGCTCCATCTTATCTAGTTTACGGTAGCCTGTCACTGACTCTGTAGCGTTAACAAGGCGGCTAACCGGTTAGCTAGTTAGCTTCATGTACTAACATATAGAAAGGAATTGAGGAGCGCTTTCGGCCAGCTAGCCGCTTTGACCAATACGCGCGATGTCCGCCCAAAAACAGAATTCCGAAAAGGATACAAAGTACACCGAGAGGAAAATCAGTGCACAGCAGTCCACAAGTGACAGAATGAACACTGCCGCCTCCATTTTTCTTCTTCCGTTAGTGATTTGTTTTCATTTCCGGCCAGTTCTCGATCCTGTGCCGTGCCCACAGTGACACATGTATCGCAGTACTGCCACCTAGCGGATTGGAATGGAGCTGTTTCCCCCCAAACTGAGAAAGAGTAATGACAATCACATAAGAATATTAAAAGTTACTAAATTCAATTAAATATAACAAAAATAAAGTACCATAACATAAATAAGAAACAATAACATTAAGATCTGTACAAAGAGTCAAAGTACAGGTTTAGCAAGGCGATGAGAGATGCTAAACGACTGTACTCTGAGAAACTGCAACATCAGCTCTCAGCCAATGACTCTGCTTCTGTCTGGAGAGGTCTCAGGCAGATTACCAACTACAAGCCAAAAACTCCCCACTCCATGAACGACCTCCGCCTGGCAGACGAGCTGAATGAGTTCTACTGCAGATTCGAAAGACAATGGGACAGTCCTGACTCCATCCCCCACAGCCCCATCAACCAGCCCCAGACCACCAGCCCCCCCTCCCCCAGCTCAGCAGGGGCCCATGCCTCTGTATCACCCATCCCAGCGATTTTCAAAAAACAGGGGACGGAAGAAATATAATAATAAAAAGAGGAATAAAGAATAGGACAACAATAGTTGGAATGCTTAACAGCATTCCAACAATAAAAAGAGGAATAAAGAATAGGATAACAATAGTTGGAATGCTTAACAGCATTCCAACAATAAAAAGAGGAATAAAGAATAGGATAACAATTGTTGGAACGCTTAACAGCATTCCAACAATTATGGGTAAGCCCGATGGATAATATACAGTGTGCTTTGGCACAGGCAGTTTTACTGCCTTGTGCCACAAAGCCACACTGAATGACTAAAACAGAGATAATATGATGGAAGGCCTGGCTCAGACCAAATGGTCCAGCAGGTTTACACAGACATGTTGTTCAGGTAGTCCACAATGTGATATTTGTCATCACATCTAGTAGCTGTCACCATAGTCAGTACAAGCCTTCAGGGTTTGACCTATAGTGCTTTGGTTATGTGCAGACTGTGCATGCTTCTGTAACATGTGTTTCTGTTCCATCATCATATCATTCACGTAATATTTCATATAAAAAAAACTTTAATTGTTGTTGATAGTTAAGTTTCAACAATTGTATAGTCAATGCAAATACTATCCAATAAAGTGTTAACTAGTACATAGATAATCTATTATTGTCATCAAAGTCTTAAAAGTGGTTGACAGTATGTGTGTCTGCAGGTATACAAGGTGTGTTCGTGCAGTTTTTGAAAGGTGAGGTGACCCATAATCATATTTTCACTCAGCTAAATTGTTGTTCGTGCACAACAACAAATATTATGAAAGCTGGTTCAGCAGAAACAGGGACTCACCCTGCTGTCACTCATAAGGAAGTGGGCAGGGCTGCAGGGGAGAATATGAGAATAGTAAACTGTGAAGGAGGAAGAAAGAGGGAATTTTCTTTTAGCCTAGTGACAATGCTGAAAAAGGAGAGTATCACTCTGCTTGAGGTGAAAACCGCAGAGAGGCCAGTTAGAAGAGAGGAGAGAGGAAAAGGAGTTCAGACACTAAACACAGACGGACAGCAGAGAAGACAGTATGGACTGGGTCACTCGTGTAATCTATTTGCACATACCACTTAACCTTATCATTCTGGAAACAGGACATGCCACTGAGAAGGATACCAGGGTTCTGGGAGCTACAGCCCCTGGAGATATCATCATCGGAGGAATCTTTCCCATTCATGAAGACGTAGACAAAGAGAACAACTCATTTGCACCGCAACTACAGCCATGTATCAGGTGAGATCATTCAATCCAATGCAATAAATGATAAACAGACCATATTTTTCACTTCACTTTTCATCTAATCCTAAAAGGAGAGTTTAGTCTTGAGAAACCAGGAGATAAACTCATAATATATCCAATATTCTTCAATGGTGGAAGAAGTTATCAGAGCCTTTACTTTGGTGAAATAATAATGATAATAAATAAAAGTAGAATCCTGCACTCAAAATTGAATTAAACTTGTATTTATTTGTGGCAATGCTTATCATGTATTGCTTATTTTTCCCAAACTGGTGATATATTTGTTTGTAAAGTCATAATCTGCATATAACTATTACATATAGATAAAAATCCACTCCAGAGTGTAATGAAAACATAATTTGAAAAAAAAATAACATGATTTAGCAGTCTAAAATGGAAATACTGGCAAAACTACAACATCATTCTAAAGTCAATTAATTAACAAAAGTAAACTATTGGTAATATTTCCACACAGAACAAAACAACATGTCATCTCCAGTAGACTAATTATGATGAGAACACACTGAGGCACCTGGTGTTGCATAGTATCTTTTTAGCAGTGGTGGGCCGTCATGGCCAGCAAGGCCTTCTCTGCTGGCCTAAACAGAATCACAAAGTTATAGCTATTTTATAATTTAATAATTTTTCACAAATACACTATTAGTTTTCTCCTGTTTTTCTGACTAGTTAGGGAGTTCAGTATTGTGTTTGTTTGTTCATAGGCCAGCTGACCTCTTCTTTTCCAGTTAGCGTGGGGGTTTTGTTTATTATGTTGGCCTTAGAGACCCTGACGGCTACGCTTCCTTATTGGTTGGTTTGTTCCTGTTCATCTATACTGTTAATAAATGTGTCTAATTGCCGCTGCCTTATCCTCTTGGTTTTTGTTAAACTTTTGCCAAGGTTTTCCATCACCTTTATGTTAGTTCCAGTGTACCCCTAGGCACACTATATAGGCCGTAACAGGGTCCTTTAAAACAGAGGTGTGGAGAATGACATTGCCTTTGTAAAATTCCCTGTTTGGCCATTCTGATTTACTGCGCTCCATTAAGATGTGTGCTGGTATGAGGAGGAGCAGGTAGAGAGCCGCTCTGAAAGGCTCTCTTTCTCTTCGTCCCGCACACTCATGAATATTTAATAGTATTATCATTTTTTTTCCCATTAGCTTATTTTCTCATTGCACAGCTCCTGTCTTCCTCTGTTGCTCTGCTTCCAGTCTGCAGCGCTGCTTCCAGCACAGCTTGTTTTAAAGAGAGCTCTTATCCAATCAGATTCAGCCCCTATGTCTCTTTGTAAGGAGAGAGGCCCGATACCCGCTAGAGAGCCTTTGCAGTTTAAGTGAATGGGGACGATATTGTTGATTGTCATAGTCTTCAACCAATCAGATCTTTAGTTTGACATGTTGGGCGTATTCTTTGACGTGCCAGTGGCACCGAGGTAGCCTTCTAAGTACGTCAGCAATAACATGTGCCGTGATTGGTCAGTGGGCCAGCGTGTGACATTTAAGGAAGCTGGCAGAAGTTAGTTGGAGTAGTAAGAGTTCAAATTGAAAGATATGGAAGAAATTATAAAATGTTTAGGGTTTTGCTTGGTGTAGTTTATTTATTTTTATGAATGGTGTTCCTGGCTGACAGTGTTGCACATTTTATGGCTGGGAATGTGTTTCATTTTAACTGAGCGTCTTGGTGTTTGGAGCTATGCTACGCTAACCTGAGGACGCCATAGCACAGCAGGACACTGGTGCTTTTGAAAACTTTTGGAGAAACCCGAGTGGATCGACAGATCAACGAACTCGTTCGCAGGCAACTGAGCTCCACAACCGCAGTCCGGCGAAATACAACTGGGGAGGCTCGACTGTCACTGGCATGAATCGAGAAGGACTTCTTACTGGAACTGAAACGATGGAAACTCTTTGTCAACAAAGAAAGGAGGATGGACTTTGTCTTTAAGTGAAAAGCATTCGGTAGGTGACAAACTGCATTTGTTTTTTTACATCTGCAGTAACGTTACTACTGTTCATTTGTCTATCGTGTCGTTTTTATGAATAATATTTGAATGGCTTGTGCTCTTGTGTGGTGGAATGTGTGGATCCGCTGCAGGTCTGCTGGATTGATGTGTTGCTTTGTTGTCATATGAATATATGTGACTGGTTCTTATGACTTTGTTGTTGTCATTGTGTTAATTACATTGATTTGACTATGCATTGTCCGTTAATGACGCAGCGTCCCGTCATGCACGGATTCATGTATCTGCACCGTAGCTGTTCAACTGTAGTAGGACAGCACAGAAGGCCCAGGTATAAAATGCACGGCCCGCCACTGGTTTTTAGAAACTTGATTTTTATCAGAAAGTCTTGAAATGCAAATAATACTTCACCCTCTTCCATCCTGTCTCATATCAGTTCTCCAGTGTATCACATCTTTACACATCTGTACTGTATTCATTACTTGTTTGCACAGGTTTGAAGAAAGAAGCCTGGTGAGGGTGCTGGCTATGATCAATGCTATAGAGATCGTGAATAAATCCCCTCTGCTGGCTGATGTTAACATCACTCTGGGCTACCGGATCATGGACTCCTGCTCTGATGTCAGCACAGCCCTGAAAGCCACAGCAGACTTCACCCAGCGGGCTGACTGCTACATCCGAAGCAACACTTTTGGTCAGCCAGTCATGGCTGTTGTAGGGGCCTCTTCCTCTGAAACATCCATCGCCATTGCCAGGCAACTGAGTCTCAAGATGATTCCTCAAGTAAGTAGTGAGTAACATGAAAATGCTGTTGAATCTTTGAAGGTGCCGGTAGGAGGACAGCATTTAAATGAGACAGTGTTGGCCGTTACGTACAACTTGCACCACAGATGAACAGGAACATAACCAGTTGCATACTCTCAGAGTGGAAGTTTATTTGGGACAGTGATCACAAAATTATCCCATTTATTGTCTGATTGGAAATTACCTGCACATTAACATTTTACTGTATTTAAATGGTTTTCTGGCAATGTTACATTTACTGTACGTATTTATTTTTCGTATTAACATATAGACACTTAACATATAGAAAATGCATTATTCATTATAGTTATTCATACAGATACAAATAAGACTGTTGGGCGCATAACCTTCATCAGCCTGTGGGTTCAGGGTGGCCACTGAGTCACTGAAACATGCTTTGAAAATACACCATTCTATAAATCTAGAATGCAATAGGAGACTACAAGTTGTTCAGGCTATATTTCTGATCATTATTTGATAGTAGTAGTTCACACCTCAGCGTGAAAACTGAACTATCCTGGGAAAATGAGTCAACATGGCTCTGCCGCTATTTTGAGTGGTGTGTTCAATATAAAATTTGAGAGATACATCAACCAAACCAGAGTATACATACATTCACAGATCTATGTACAGATTACACAAGAAGACATTTTTACAGATATTACAGATAATTAGGCTACAACACAGGTGTCAAACCGGCCCGCCACGTCATTTTATGTGGCCCGCGAATCCCCCAGCAAAAAAAAAAAATTAAAAAAAGTTTTTGTTTTTTAATTTTGGAAAAAAAATTAAAAGTTAGACTTGAAAATAAAAGTATCCCCATGGTCGAAATTATGAGATAGAAAGTTGAAATTATGAGATAGCATGTTGTCTGTGTTCCGACATTAAAACTATCACAACAGGTGGACAGGAGAGTCAACAGCCCTTAAAGAGGTTTTCCAACAAGTGATTGAGTTGAAAAAGATCAACAAATAATCCCAAAATGTCCACGAAGAGAAAAATTTATGCAGAGGGAAGAAAATGTAATTTAAGATGGGAAAGCGAATACATGTTTGTGCTTCAAGGGGGAAAACCGGTCTGTCTTCTGTGTTATGATGCGTGTCGGTGATGAAAGATACAATTCACGTCGGCATTTTGACACCAAACACGGAGCTAAATTTAGCCTCCAAGAAAAACATAAAATTGTCCAAGAATTAAAAGGCAGACTGCAATCACAGCAGAATATATTTACAAAAGCTACAGCCCAGTGCTGCTAAAGGTATGTGAGCAGGTGAGCTCCGACCAGATACAGACTTTTACAAATGTCAGTTTGTGAAGAAACACCATCGCAGACCGAGTTCAGGAACAAGCAGCAATCTAACAACACAGCTAGCTAAGAGATGAGATACATCATCTATCAGTGTTTGTAAGAGGCTCAAGGCAGACCTGACTCTCAGTGAGGAGCTCTTGGATGTAGCTGCCATGCACGGGACGACGGCAGGGAGGGACATTAGTGATGCAGAGAGGTGACAAAAATAGCTTTGAACAAAGTTAATGTAATAACTTGTGTTTGATGATATTTGTCTTTGTTATTTTCTTTAAAAGTTTGATCTTTGATAGAGTAATGTGGGTTTCTTAACCCTAAATTAAAATGATTTATGTTATAATAACAGAAATGTGCTTAAATATATTTTTACATTTATATAACTACATGTACAATATTTTTACACTTGAATAAACAATAATCAAATGCAGAGACAGTTATTTAACAATATGTTAGGAGTAGTTACAGTTATACAGTCTTACAGTTACAACCGGCCCTTTGAGGGAAACCATGATGCTGATGTGGCCCGGAGTGAAAATGAGTTTGACACCCCTGGGCTACAAGGAGCAATATGCATCCTAACGTCTAAGCCATAAGCCATAGACTCTAAGCCATAGACGTTATAGGTTAAAACAAGACAAAACAACAGGTTGACCCCTAAAAAACAGTCACAATGAGTTTATTAGACTTAAGTTGCAACTCAAGACCTAAGCAGAGATGTGATTGTATAATTTATGGCAGATCTCGGATCAGTTTTCTGTAATACATTTTTGATATGGTTGACATACAATCAGGCTGACAATTATTATACACCTGGGGATGCTGTGGCTCATAGTTGGCGCCCTAACCCCTTGGCCACCAGGTCCGTCCGTTTTCATGATTATTACTTGCCTACTACTTATTTTAACTGGTAAAGACATAACTGCCTTTCTTTTCTCCAGATCAGTTATTCATCAACTGCGGCTATTCTGAGTGATAAGAGCCGCTTCCCTTCCTTCATGAGGACCATTCCCAATGATGAGCATCAGACAGCTGCCATGGTCAGTCTGCTCAGCACCTATGGCTGGAACTGGGTGGGAATAGTTACAACAGATGGAAATTACGGCCAATCAGCTCTTGACAACTTTGTGTCCCAGGCCTCTGAAAAGGGGATATGTGTGGCCTTCAAATCAATCCTACCTCAATCTGTAACCAGTGAGGATGTCTGCTCTGCTATCATGCAGACGGCCAGAGCCATCTGCAAGAATCCCAAGGTACAGGTCATTGTGTCTTTTGCCAAGCCGACTCACATGATGTACCTTTACCAAGAGCTGAAGAATCAGACGCTGACAGCAGGACAGAGCATGAAGACAATGAGAAGAGTCTGGTTGGCCAGTGACAACTGGTCCTACTCCAGCTTTGTGAAAGGAAACATAACTCTGGAGGACATAGGACACATTTTGGGCTTCACCTTCAAAAATGGAGACCTGTCATCATTCAGTGAGTACTTGAGCAGACTGGAGGCAGCTGGACATGACTACATAAGGAATAACACTTTCATGCAGGAGTTCTACATGCAGCTAAAAGCCAGTAACGATTCTGGAGAGACTGAACTGGTGTCTAAAGCTGTGAAAAGACTTAGAGAACACACTTATGCCGGCACTATCTTTAGTGTTGAGATGGCTGTGAGCGCCATTGCTCAAGCTGTGGCGTCTATCTGCAGGAACAGAGACTGCAAAACACCAGGCAAAGTGCAACCCTGGGAGGTATTCACATACATGAGTGTGCGTGTTTGTGTGTGTATGCTCTTGTGTTGTATATCTATGGTCCATATGGGTACATTTAAGGGTGAGTTAAGAGTGAGGGTAAGGTTAGGTTGAGATAACAGTTGAGGATTAGGTTTTGGCTGTTGACACATTAAATATGGTACCTTGGTATACTTACCATCACCACAGGTTTGAGACAGTTGGCATTGGACGTTGGTCTCTTTCACACACCCGTGGAGATGTTGGAATAAGTGAAGCTGGATGTGGTCACGAGGTAAAACAGGCTTGTCATGTTTGATCAGAGAGCGCAGCAAAACATGGCTTTTCAGCCGGCTGTTAAGTTACTCTTCGTGGGAATAATTCATTGATGATAGAATACTATGCAGCCCTTTGAGGTTAAGAACTAAGGAAGGGGACTGGATGCAATTAATTCATGGTCTTCTCATAGTAAAATAGTCATGCATACAGTAAATACACAACAGGTTGTCCTTGCAAATAGTGTGGTTTTATTGACTTATCTAAGGTACTGACTTGGTAATGAAATGTTTCTTGTCTTGAAGGTCCTGAAAGCTTTGTGGATGGAGGAGTTTAAACTTAGAAAAAAGAGCTATAAGTTTGACAGCAGAGGAGACATCAACCTGGGCTATGATGTGACAATGTGGAGGTCAGATGGAGGGAACATCCATGTTCATAATGTTGTGGCTGAGTATCACCCACACAACAACAACTTTACCCGCACAAACCACAGCTCCACCCAACAGCTCCAGGACCTGAAGGTCGGCCCTCCTTCAGCTGTCATTTTGTGTACACACACACAGAGACCCACACACACATTCTGCAGTCTGTGTGTTTACTCAAAACATTAAGACCATTAAAGCTGACTTAGGCAATACTGAAAAACAGTATTTCAGTTTTAACATTCAGTATAACCAACAATAGGTTGCACAGAATGCAGTAAAAATTAAATCAATCTGATTTACTATACAAGAGAAATAAGCCACAAACAATAAAGTAATCTCACGGTCTCTCCCTGCTCTCCTCAGCACATCATCTCGAAATGCTCCAGTAGCTGCGTCCCCGGACAGTTCAAGAAAACAGCGGAGGGTCAACACACTTGTTGTTATGAGTGCATCAACTGTACTGCAAACTACTACTCTAATAACACAGGCAAGACTGCCCCCCCCCCCCCCCCCCCCCCCCCCCCCCCCACACACACACACAGACTTATAGCCATGCTCTGGTTAAGTCTGGTGTGTTTTAGGTGATCATATAATTATTTTTTTTATAATATTAACTATTTGTGCTTACAGTACATGACCAGAAATCCAGATCACACTTCTAGCCTTACATATTTTTCAAACAAGGAACTAAGGAGCAGAAACTAAACTCGGAGCCAAAAGTTCCCATTGTGCATTCTTGATTGTGTTTCCACCACATCTGGAGACCCAAATCTTGGCCAAATCTGTCCACTAAGTAGTTCAAAATAACAGCTGTGTTTACGTTGCATTTTGCATGGATGAGACAACAAAACAGTCACAGTGCTGTTCTATGTAGTCTACTATTGTGTGACTGTGATGTCTAATTGGACATGGAGAGAGACTGACGCAGCAGGGACCAGGAACTACATTTAGAAATCTGAAATGTAATTATTCTGGTCGAAACACAAGTTGAGCTCCTGAGTTCCAAAAGAGAAGAAAGTTCCTGTGGTGAAAGGTAAAAATCATCCTCTGCCTGTTTCATGCATCAATCAATTGAAATCAATGAATCGGGATAAGCCTGTGCTACTGTAGTTGTCTGTGAAGACAGTGGACACTTTCTGTAACTGTGATAATAACTCTCACATGACAACAACTCAAATGTGACCTCACAACCCTCATTTGACATCAACATGTGAATGACCCAAACATGTTTGAATCCCTGAGAAGTCCACAAGAGTTAGTCGAACTGATGGAGCCTCTCGATGAGAGAAGAAACGTCCTAAAGACTAAAACAATAAATCTAGTTGCCTTTAACTTCCACTTTCCCTAGCTATTCTCATCACATTATGACGCTTATGTCAAGAACGAGGTTAGCTGGCTTGGAATTCTCTTTGCACAGAGTCAAATCATTTCCTGTGTGTGATTGTTTTGTTCTGTACCTGCTTGTGCTCCTTCATCCCTGCAGATATGGACCAGTGTCTGAGCTGTGACACAAACACAGAGTGGTCTACTGATGGCAGTTCCAGCTGCATCCCCAAAGCCCTACTCTACTTCTCCTGGCAGGATGGCTTCGCTGTGGTGCTCCTAACCTTTTCTGCCCTGGGCATCTTCCTGGCTCTGCTGGTGTCTGCTCTGTTTCTACATCGCCGGGACACTCCTGTTGTAAAGGCTGCCGGAGGGCCACTGAGCCAGGTCATCCTGTTCTCTCTGGTCATCAGTGACATAAGTGCCATGCTGTTTGTAGGCCGTCCCAACAGTTTCCAGTGTAAGGCTCGACAGGTGCTCTTTGGCATCAGCTTCACTCTGTGTGTCTCCTGCATCCTGGTCAAGACCCTGCAGATCCTGCTTGCCTTCCAGGTGGACCCTGAGACGCAGGAGGTTCTGCGAAGGCTCTACCAGCCTTACCTCATTGTCAGCATCTGTGTAGCCGTACAGGCAGCTACCTGCGTCTGCTGGCTGGTGCTAAAAAGCCCATTTAATCACGTCATCAGGCATCCAACCACTCTGCTGGAGGACTGTCATGAGGGCTCATATTTGGCCTTCGGGTTGATGCTGGGCTACATAGCTGTCCTGGCTTTAGTGTGTTTCATCTGCGCCTTCAAAGGACGCAAATTGCCACAGCAGTACAACGAAGCAAAGTTCATCACCTTCAGCATGCTGCTTTACCTCATCTCCTGGCTGCTTTTTGTTCCTGTCTACGTCACCACTTCAACAGTGTACCTGCCTGCTGTGGAGATGGTGGTCATTCTCATCTCCAACTACGGCATCCTCAGCTGTCATTTCTTCCCAAAGTGCTATATAATCCTTTTAAAAAAGGAACACAACACCAAGAGTGCTTTTAGGAAGAATCTGTATGAATACTCCAGCAAAACCACAGACTCCGTCTCTGTGTCTGTGGTAACAAACTGCAGAGACGGGACTAGCTGCACCAGTTTGCACAGAGGTTCAATCAAACACTGCCTCAGAAGAAGCACCAGCATATAAACTACCATTATTAAGGGTTGACAAGAAATTATTCATATTGAACTATACATTTTTTATTGTAAAGAATATATATTTACAAGATCTGAGCCTCCATTTCTGTGTATTCCAAAGTATGTCAGACGTTTTTCTTCTAATGTTTCATTTATCCTAATAAATATGGATATATTACAAAAAAACAAGCCGAAATTTACTTGGAAATCTTGGGAAAAAACTAGTCTGAAAACATAGCAGCTGGATTATTGATCCTCTAATTGGTTTATTTCTAGCAAATCTCATTTAATATCACTCCCAATGGCTTTGACTTTGACAGATTTCACAAAAGGGGGCTGGGAGAATCCAATCATAATGAAAAAAAAGACAGAAAAAAAATCTAACATTCAAATTCCATGTGGCAATTTCATTTTCCAAATTTTTAGTGTCCACATCCACTGTATAAAAACCCTTTGTGAGGATTGAGGAAAGTTTTGTCTGGCTACTGTTGATTGATACACCATGCACATCACAGCTAGAGATGGAGAGGTGGTAAGGGTGCACCCATCCCACACCCACACCCCCAACTATTGCACGCAATAAGTTATCAATGATAATTTGAATGTCAACATTATGAATGGAGCTTCAAACTATTCGGTAGGAGTACAGCACTAGTTGAAACATATTTTGCGCTTTCAAAGGAAACCCTTCAAAAAATCTGCTGTTCTAAATATTTGATGTGGATGAGGGAGTGAGTTTCCCCACACAGAGCATACATTTAATGATTATTATCATAATGACCATATCATGACGGACAGCTCATGGAAATGTTACTATGCAGAAACCGTCTTTTGCGATCAAAATAAACTTAAAGTACCAAAAATAAAAGTATTCATTATATAGAATAGCTCTTGGAAGGCTCTTTTGACGGAATGTAAAACTTGCCTTTCTGTATGTACTGGTTAGCGGGGCCATTGCTGAAGACATTATAAGAGGGTATCTCTCCCTCACCATGGCTAACACAGGGTGGAGGCCTAAAGCTAAACAGTCTCTTCTGGAATTCAGTTACACGTGCATCCTCTGTTGTCATCACATTTTTTTAACAGTCATTGTTGATCTTCTCCTCTCCATCATTTACTTTGTTTTCATCCTCCAGAGAGTAGGGATGGGTATTGTTAGGATTTTATAGATACTAGTACTATTATCGATACTGCTTACCGGTTCGTTATCGATACTCTTATCGGTTCCTTTTGATTATATTGAGAGAGAAAAAGACAATTAATTATAAAAGAATAAACAGTGCTTTATTATTCATACGTAAACAAATAGTCTTTTCTTGAACAGCAACAGCAGAAATGTTTAAATAACTAATTCTTGTAGACTATACTATTTAAATGCCAACAACGAATGTAAATTTGAGAACATTCCTACAGGGAGGAGTATATTTGGTGTTGAACACCTTGGTCATCTCCCTACAGTCAAGAAATAATTATTGTTAAGGTGTGTCAGCTGGAGTGGTAATGGGACTAGCAGCTTCAACCATAGACACAAAAATGCTACATTACGCATCTTGGATTAGAGCATAATAATCCAATACCTCGTTAAGGCCCATTGACTGAAGTTTATCTAAAGTGTCAATCGAAAAGAACTTCCTTTGGCATATTATTCTTTACATATCTCCCCCTCTTGGCAAGTCATGTGTTTAATGGCCTGGAGTTGTAGAAAGGAGATTGGGTGTGAAAATCCTTCGAAATAACGAGCAACAGAATAGATCACATCGTTTGTGCCTGATGGAGCTCTTGTGCTCACTAATCCTCTGTTTCAGCATGCGTGTAGTTTCACCTATGTACATTTCTTTTGTTGATTTATCTGAAAAAAAAGATTTTCGGAGTTGCATGCTTGTACTTGTTTTTTTCTCCCCCACAAAACCACACAACAGTTACACCTTCGCAAATTTGTTATTGCAGGTGCACAAATCCTATTCACAAACTAAGAAACTCACAAGTTCACATTTCTGCTACAGTTACTGCCGTGAATATGGTGCAAAACACATTCACACACCTGTATCAAAAAATGTGAAGTCACGGAAAAAAACATGTTTATTTATGTATGTTTTCTATGCTGTAGGCTGCTAGATGTTTATTTGTGTTAAGGTAGAAGTAAAGCTAAGCTTTGCTATTTCATCTAGCTTTACTTAGCAAATGATTGCTAGTTTCCTGTCATTCAGGAGTATGGCCAAGGCTTCATAATGTAATGTTACTGTGTTTGTGTGCGTCTGTATGTGTGTGTGTGCGGGCGGAATGTTCACACATGCAGATGGCTGACCGTACCGTCATATATATGTATGTATATATATATATATATATATATATATATATACATACATACAATCACATATTTTTATATCTCGTATATATATATATAATAACTGTTGTCAGCCTGTTAGGGTGAGAGGATAAACAGCCTCAGGTGCTGCTCATTATCAAGTTTCATCCTCCACACTGAAAATCCCCACCAAGACCAATATTTGATGACTGCAGGCAGAATAAGAGCTCAACAGAAACTTGAGAATTGTAAACTCCAACCTGTTCCGAGTAATTGGATATAAGTGAGCTGACATTCCAGAGTTGTGTAATCTATTGTCACTGATACTCAAGGATATAATTAAGTTTAACAATAAACGAAAGTGAAGAGAGAGCAGGACAGCACAGGTAAACATTTTATGTCAGGAGTTTCGAAGTTTTCCATTCTGTTGTTTGATCTACGAGGAAAATGAAGGCACAAAGGAAGTATGTCAACCTTTGCTCAACCTCTGCTCCGGTTTGAAAACCCACAGACTCTCCCTTCACTTTTGCCGAGTAGCTGGGAAGCAAGACACAGATACTTCTTGGGTATTGACTTGTATTTTGGCAGTGTTTCTTCATGGACAAATTGTAATCTATAATATACATTTACTGCCACTAGACAACTTCCCTGATAACCTTTCTCTCTGCTCTGACTGCCAACACCTGTCTCTCTCTCTCTTTCTTGTTAACCACACACTCACTATATTAATATTACTGAAAGAGGAAGATACCAATGATCTGCTAAACAAGCCTTTTACAAAAACAGAACTTAGCCGATGTCTCAAGAAAACCAAAACGTCGGCACCAGGCAAGGACCAGATTTGTTATCTTATGTTAAGCAATCTAAGTGAATCTTCTAAGGATATATTACTCAAATTATATAATAAAGTTTGGGAGGTGGGAAATTGCCTCAAAGCTGGAAGGAGGCCATTGTAGTCCTGATACGCAAGCCCAGTAAAGATTGTACGAACCCAGGAACTATAGACCAATAGCGTTAACATCAAATATCTGCAAAATAATGGAGAAAATGATAAATGAAAGATGAATATATTATATAGAAAGTAAAGGATATATATCCAAATACCACAGTGGTTTCAGGAAAGGGAGAAGTACATTAGATCCAGCTTTAAGTTTAGAACATGAAATTAGGAAAGCACAGATAAACAAGGGAAGTGTTGTGGCTGTCTTCTTTGACATAGAGAAAGCATATGATGTGATGTGGAGAGAAGGGTTACTAATTAGACTCTGCAAGTTGGGTATTAAGGGTCGAATGTATACAGAGGTAGCCAACACGGTGCCCGCGGGCACCCTGTCGCCCGCAGGGACCACGTGAGTTGCCCGCAAGGCATGTTCTAAAAATAGCACTAGTCACCATGGAGGTCCGTCTAAAATTGTAGTTGCTGTTCTTTTTTAATCAAAAACGCTTGCATTAGTGTAGATTTTTAAATGACAATATTTCTTGTCATAAGAGAGTTGGGTACCCGGAGGCGCACGGCGGACAGCCAGGACGAGACTGCGGTCAAGTCAGCAGACACTCAGATCTCCGTGGTCAACTCAGCAGACACTTAAATTGTAGTGCACATATACGCTGAAACTTACGGTAAACAGCACAGATCGGGAGCGAGCGAAGAACTTTGCAAAGTTAGCGGAAAGATTAACGTGAGACAACTTCCGGTTTTCTACAGACGAACATCCGGTTTTCAGAATAAGATGGCAACAAAGTATACATATTGCATAATGAAATGAGATTAAATGAATTATATTCACATTAAGTATAAAACATGCTACCTGCATCTCCTGAGTTAAAGGGAAAATACACCTAAATTGTGCGTAAAGTGTCTTTATTCTTTGATTTGAGGGTTGCTGGAAGTTAAGGTGCTATAAAAATGTTTTTCTCAATAATTCCACACAACGACTAATGCATATATGTTCAGGACAAAAATGGGTAATATCACAATATTTAAGGTGCTACAAAAATATTTTTCTCAATAATTCCAGAAAATGACTGATATGTATGTGTTGAGGACATCGTTGACTCCACCCATACTGAATATTAGACATTTTTACTGTACCAATTAAGAGATATTTCAAATTAAAACTCATACATTTGAATCGAGAAAATATCTAATAAATGAATATTTGAAGTGTAATAAAAACTATTTTCTTAATAAGTCCAGACAATGACTGACATATATGTGTTGAGGACATCGTTGACTCCACCCACACTGAAAATTAGACATTTGTACTGTGGCAATTCAAATTAAAACTCATATATTTGAATTGAGAAAATATCTAATAAATGAATATTTGAAGTGTAATAAAAGGTATTTTCTCGATAAGTCGATAATCCGATCGAAAAGGCCCAGGCTAGAGGTTTGAACGCGGGCGCCCGAAGACGCTCGCGCGCCTCGGAGGGTTGGATCCCCCGCTCGGCTATAGACGAGACTGGTTACTAGTTTCTTCGTGGAGAAAAAGGTACCATTGGAAAAGCTGGTGTCGGTGACAACAGACGGGGCTCCCGCGATGACGGGCCGGCATGCGGCTTCATTGCGCAATGCAAAGGTGACCCAGACTTCGCAAAATGTCTACATTACCACTGCATCATTCACCAGCAGGCGCTATGTGCAAAAGTAAGGTTTAATCATGTGATGATACAAAAATATCAGAGATGTGATACCTCTGACTTTCAAATGTTGAAACAGATTAACAGAAATAAAAGTTGCATGTTTAAATATATATGTGTAGCTATACCATCATTGTTGTGGAAATCATTCTTAATAATTATTGTGAGGAATAATTAACTGACATGCGATCAAACAGTCTCTTCACATATATTATTATTATTAAGGTGATCTGTGCAACTTTGTTATGCAGGAAGTTTGTATCAAATAAGTAGCCCTACGTACTACTCGGTACCCTTGAAGTAGCTCTCGGTTTAAAAAAGGTTGGTGACCCCTGGTATAGATGGATAAAGGATTTTTTATTAAAAAGATGTATAGAAGTCAGAGTAGGAAAGAACTATTCGGGAAAGTTTGGTATTGAAAATGTAACACCGGAAGGTATTGTCAGTCCATTACTATTCTTCATCATGATAAATGATGTGTTCAGTGAAATTGACAGAGCCATTTTGAAGGTAGAAGAAGGTACATTTTCAGTAGATAAGACAAAGACAAAGGCAAAGGTAGACTTTACATTATTAAAAAAGAAGAACAACGGTAGAGCGGATCATTTCAATTGGCATACAATACAGGCACATATCGACAGTTACCACAGTTATATCCAGGTTTTCACAGATGCATCAAAGAATTTAGGAAACAAGATAGGATTGGCATTTATTGTTCCAGAATTTAATATTAAAATAGGTGAAACGATCACTGAGGGACTATCAGTGTACACAGGGGAAATGCTGGCAATAATGTTAGCACTACAGTGAATAGAGGACACAAGACCATTGAGGGCAATCATTTGTTCAGACGAGGCCATGTCCACACTACTCCGTTTTTACTCAAGCTCATCATTAGCCAGCTTACAGAACAGCCATTCAGACAGTAGACCAGACATCCTTATAGAAATACAACAAACATTACACAGAATTCAAATGATGGGTCTGACAGTCATATTCCTATGGGTACCAGCACATATCGGGGTCAAAGGAAATGAAAAGGCAGATAAAGCTGCAAAAGAGGCCACAAAAAATAGCTGTACTAATGTTGCAGTCAGCTTCAGTAAATCAGAAACAAAAAGTATCATTAAACAGAGGTTGAAGGAAAGGTGGCAGAAGCAATGGGAAGAAGACAGGAAAGGACGATGGTGTTACCGAGTTCAGAGGAAAGTGGGAGACATGAGATGTGCAGGAAGGAACAGGAGAGAGGAAGCGGTGATATCAGGCTTAGATTTGGACATACATGGTATGCTTCAGAAAATAGGTAAACACGAAACAGGAAAATGCGACTATTGTGGGCAGGAGGAAACAATAGAACATGTTATTGTGCAATGTCAGAAATATGAGCAGGAAAGAGGGCAGCTGATTAGAGACCTCGGCAGGATGAAGGTACGATTGGATATAGTGGATATTCTGCAAAATAACTCAAAAAGTGAGTGTTATCAATTATTATTTCAATATCTTAGATTCATTAATATTATTAAGAAAATATGAGCCCGTTGTTTTGTTTTTGTTTTGTTTCTATTTTCTTTTAATTGTCATATAAGTACTAGATAGCCTGATCCACACTCCATACCAGTTGGTGGCGATAATGCACCAATTCATTGTTTGCCAACCGCCAATAAACCTCAAAAAAGAAGAAGAAGAAAGAAGAAGCTGCAGACAGGTGACGGAAGTGGCGTAAGGTGCTGTTGACGCGAGGCGTTAGATGGGAAAGTTAGAGATTGTAGCTTTGTTCTTCTACATCAGTGGTAGTAGCTAGTGGCTACCAAGTAGCTATTTATCAGATAGAGATGTGTGGCTCAATCAAACACCTGCTTCTTAGTGAAGGAGTGTGGCAGGGACGTTGGGTCCAGTCCTGCTGACCACTGTAGTAGTGGTCCGGTGGTGTAGTATTTGCTCCGTCTTGAATAATTAGGATGGGATTGTGTTTGTATTTAATTACTTGGCTTGCTGTCATTAATTTGCACTATATAACTTTGTAAAACATTGACAATATTATACTGATACAATATGTTTTCACATACTCTCCACTGCATTTTATATAACATGTTGATCTTTCCTGCCAGACAAACATGTATGTATTTAAGAACAGTCCGTTGTTAGAAAATTGCCATTTTTGCTGCTCTGGATCTCTGATTTGTTTTTCTCTGGACTCGCTCCAGTGATTGGCTGATTCTTCACAAACCCTGTATCGGACCTGATCCAGGAAAGACAGCTTGTCATGGTCTTATAATGCGTAGGGCTGGTTGTATGACAGAGATATGACTATGGGATTGGTACACATTATAGTTAGTATTGCATTTTGTATTTTGTCTATCTACCCATTGACTGCGGATGGAAGATAGCTACTTGGTATGGTGAGTGAGTGTTCTTCACCCTGACACAGACACATTGGCGAGTCCAGGAAAAGACAACTACAGGATGAAAAGCTATAAGAACAAAGCGTTGAATCCTCAGGAGATGCGTCGAAGGAGAGAGGAGGAAGGAATCCAGCTACGCAAACAGAAAAGAGAAGAGCAGGTAAACTCTGTCTCATCTTGATATGATGGAAAGTGGCAGCACACACAGCTCCAAATATTGAATAGTGTATTGGGTGCACTTTAGTGTTAGAGATCAAAGAAACAAAACACCGGCACAGATAAAGGGTCCTCTTCCTCACTGTGGGCAAAACCGAATGTGCATCAGCTCGAAGCAATCATCATCTGATTAGTTTCTTTTTTCTCTGTCTCATCTTGAATTACTTGATTAAAACCCCTTGTACATTAAATTTGAAGTTTGAAACAGTGCATTAAAGAAAGGCTTTCCACATTTGTTAAAGCAACCTTAAATGCCCAAATGTAATATTTTTGAAAATCAAAACTTTCACAGCTATGACTCAAAACATCAACAGTGGGGTATTTCAGATTTGGGGCATTTGGTTCCCCACAATGCTAGTGAGTTTATATTCAGTATGTGTGTGCTTGAAAAGTATTACAATAACATGTCAGACAGATTACTGCTGTCTTTAGTTTTCTGCTTGGGAAGTGACATCGGTGTATTGGCCTTGTATAAATCAAACTACTTGTATTCATTCAAGTGTCTAAAAGTCTGTGAAAAATCTTAAAATGCTTTACATCGTGTTTTCATAATTCAGGGCCTTAAATGGTCTCAATTAAGATTCAACTTTTCTGCATTTGTTTATGTACTGTTGTGTTCACTGGTCTGTTCATCAAGCCAAGGTGCTAAATAAAAACAGCTGTTTAATCATGTGACCTTGACTCTGTGCCCACAGCTGTTCAAAAGGAGAAATGTATGTGCACCTTTAAATAATGAGTCAATGCTGGAATATCCAATCCAGGATCCAGACATCAGCTCCACGGTACCTGTTGCAGGTGTAAGTGTTTACTACTGTTGTGTTGTGTCCTGCTATTCATAGCTTAAGTCCCAATATCAAAGTTATCAATCTTGGCTCTTTTTCTGTACTTGGCTACAATCTGAACATGATTATGATCTTGAATATTTATCAGGTTTTGATATTTATGCAGGATGAGGTCATAACTCCAGATATGATTCGGATGATTTTCTCCGGAGACCCAGACCAGCAGCTAATTGCTACACAAAAATTTAGGAAATTACTCTCCAAAGGTTTGTGTTGCATCTCCTGAATTTAGATTTATTTACATCATTTATTTGATCTGAAGTTTAAGTAATCATCTCACAGCTTTATTTCAGCATCTGTTGTACCACTTTGTCACTGATTAATATAATAGCGATTAAACTGAGCCAACTTTTGAGATTCTCACTTCATCACAACTGAACAGACTGTTTGACAAAGAAACTCTGCAAAAACACCACGACATTAAACACTAAATATGAAACTTTTAAATGAAAGTAATGAAAAACAGATGCAATGCAAGAGATCTTGATATTTTTGAGGACTACATAAAGATTGGGTGACTAACTAAAGCCCCTTCAGGCAAATTTGTGATATTGGGCTATATAAATCTAATTGTGTCAATATTATATTGCAATTTGATGTTAAATCCACTTAAATGTACACTTTCTATCCCGGACAAAGGGGTACACTGACTTCTAATCTCTTTTTGTACATTAGTTGATGAGAAATACTGCCTTCTTTCAATCCTGCCATCAATGAGATCTGTTCTGTTTTTCTGTGCAGAGCCCAATCCACCCATAGATGAGGTAATTTCCACTCCTGGTGTTGTGATTCGTTTTGTGGAGTTCCTTAAGAGGAGTGAAAATTGCACACTGAAGGTAAGAGCTTCACAACACAGCACAAGGCCTGTTGTTTGATGAGCTGAAATCAGTTTTGTATGTAGGTCAGGATTCTCCCTCCCTTCTCCTTGTGGAGGTTCAGTAACATTTCCGCACATAAGGGGGTTGGGGGAGCCAGAAAGTTTCCGAACAGGAGGCAGCCTTACTGAGAAAAAAAAAGAAGCTGTGTGCTCATGAGTGCCAAGTTCTGCAAGCAATACCTCTGAAGGCAGCTTTATTTATACTGTGCATTTCAATTAATTTACGACGTGCTTTTTAACCGCAGAATTGTTCGTACCCGTGTTCTTATAATAGTGAATTCCATTGTCCTCGTAAATTGAAGGTGTGTGCCAGTTGGTCCTAACCTGCATAGGTAAACGCTCTATCAATCCCCATAAAAGGGCATGAGACTGCAGGGCCATGCAGGATTCGAAAAGAGAGAAGTTAAGGCCATGTCCATATTGCTCTGTTTCCATTTGAAAACGCATATGTTTTGCTACGTTTACACTGAGCGTCCACACTACACCGGAGTTTTAGAGCACCGTAAACAGATAAGTTGGAAAACGCTCCCGAGGTCGGATAAGTTTGAAAAGTCCGCGGTTGCGTTTTCGTGTGGATGGCTACGATTAGAAACGATGACACCCACACCCGCGTTCTCTACTTGATTGGTTCTTAGCAGTCATGACGTGTCCTTCCCTGATTCGTCACGTCTATCGCGTGACCCTTACCCGGAAGCTCACAAACGACAACATTGAATACCGATCGACTACCAGGTTAATTTAACATGGACAACTGATTAGAGTTGACCTTGTTGTCTTTACTAGCAGCTGTTGTTCAGTTAAAGTCTGCATTATTACGGAGGAAGCAGCTGTTTTGAGCGATCAGTGAGCGGCGTGTCCAGCGGCGTTATCAGACCTATGGAGCGGCCGTCTGAAGTCACGGTTAGCGGCTTTAGGGAGGGTGATGGACACAAAACTGAGGACTTTCCTGTTCTTATTAATGCTTATTTTGTTCTGCACAAATATTGTGAAGTCCACACACTTAAACTATAAAGGAACAAAACATGAATTGCTCTCCAGTTTGGCGTTATTGGCCCTACGAAGCGGCCGTCTGAAGTCACTGTTAGCAGTCAATGCTATTCAGTAGGACAGATAGTTAAGCCACCAGCAGAGCTACGAGTGAGAACAGACAACAACAACACCGAGGAAACGAGTGAGAGACGTGTGTTGACCACATTTATGGACCCATAATCTAGCAAACTGTTACGTGTAAGTGTTGATTTTAAAGTAAATTTGATATGTGAGAGAGAGATAGAACAAGACCTGCAGCGCTTTAACTAAGTCTGAAAAATAAAACTTCTAAAACTTTCCACGAACTGTGTCTGTTTGAGTTCATAGAGGAAGATTTTAGAGAAGATCTTAAGTATCAAACACGACCTTTCATTATTAAAGACTACTTTATTACTCTGTCGTATTTTTTTTTACTAAGCAACCAATCTACTTCCTGTTTACATCGACACCCACGTGGATGCCCAGTGTACGTGAAGAGTCACGTGATATTCGTTTTCAGGCGTGTTAGTATAGACGGAGATCAATTCGAAAACGGTGCTGAAATGCCGTGTGGACGGAGATCGATTTTGTTTGAAAACTCAGTTTACGTTTAGAAACGGAGTAGTGTGGATGTACTCTATGAATGCCCAAACGAAAGTCTAAAGATGGTGGAGCACCAGACCAAAGTTTGGAACATTTGGAAATCAGCAAATCAGTGTCATGGCAAAACTTTCCTGCCATGCCACAGCAACGCCGTTTAATGAAAACCCATAAGCTCTGCAATTTAGCATATCGAACATCTTGAGATTTTGCTCCAGGAGAAGTTTCGAAAAGTTCTATACCTAAAAAATCCCAACATCGTCAGAGGTATGGACTAATCCTTCGCATTTAAGTGTCCCATTAGGAGGAGGGTTATACCAACCAGAAATTCAAAATGGCCAACTTCCTGTTGGGCGGAGCTAATTAATGCCGATGGCAAATGTGTTTGAAATCATGAGGCTGATGTGTGTACAACATTTCAAGAATATCTGGGTGACTATGTCTCAACTAAGGCCTTCCAGACATTAAGAGGCGCTATGACGCAAGCTAAACACGCATGAACCCAAGCCCTAAATCTTCTCCCCAATGTTCACAGGTTTTGATGTGTGCACCAAGTTTCGTTTTCGAGTAGATCAACGGCCTCAAAAAGGAGTTTAAATTTTCCGTGCATACCAAGCCCCTCAAATATGCCATTGCTCGACGCTGGATGACACGGCTGGGCTTTTTTTTACCGGCAGACAGTGAGGGTGCTAGTTAGATGCATGGCGCTGGAAATTACATATTGCAGATTTTACACCACTTTCTGTGTTCACTATGTGGCGCTATAGATCACACACACTATTTTGACATCATGTTGCTTTATATCATCTGTAGATCACACCATGTCAATTTCTTGTAAATCGTATGATCTTTGTCACATGAGGCGGATTTCCTGTCCAGTAGGTGACGCTATGACTATAACTCAATATGGGTGTGTAGATGTCTTCAGGCCTAGACCCCAGCATGTGCAATTTTGGGCAGATTGGAATAAGTAAATTCAAGTTACTACAGCTTCCTCGCTCGTCACAGCATCCCAACAATCTTGAGATTTCGCTGAACAAATTTGAGATGCATAGGGGACGAGGAAAAATATCGCAGAGCAGGAACATTATTACGTGAGTTGGAGAAGTCATTTCACAAGACGATCTCCTAAAAGAGAAAAATATTCAGAGTCCAGAGCCTTTAACCAAGAATGGACAGACTCGTTTAAGTGAATTCTTCCCACAGGCAGTTTAAAACCAGTATGTCTCATTTTGAGCAAACTTACCCACTCACATCTGAAAAGAAGACAGAAAATAAACCTAAGAGCCCAATATGATCAGAATCCTAACATTAATTCACTGTCCAACAATGATGTAAACAGAGAGAATAGAGCTGAATCAAGTGGTTTAATAACCACACATAAAGTCCCTGAACACGAATTTATCTTTCTAGAAGATGAGAATATAATATTGTGGCTTTTTTAATTGACATCACTTCACTCCTGAATGAAGTGAATTTAAAGCTGCAGGACAATTCAGTGAAATAGATTTTTCTAAAATGAATTACTTTATTTTAAAGATGCACATTTTTCATAAGCTTTCTGTTATGTCAGTTATTCTTTAATCCAGCCATTATTTTACTTGAAATGAGAAGAACATTTATTTATGTATTATTTATAATCCATCCAGTTAAATTTGAAAACTGAGAATAATAATTGTTAAAATATAATTGATGTGTACTTTCTTTATTTGATTTGACAGCTGTTGATTACACAGAGACGTTGTTACTACTACTAGTGCCATATACATCTGTGTGTGTGTGTATATATATATATACAGATGTATATGGCACTGAATAGTGCAAGTTAGATATTATTGTAGTGTTCCGGACCTTTGCACGAGGAGATTTTCTCAATCTGGACCTTTTTGGAAATTTAATTGAATACCCCTGACCTATTGTATATTCCCATGTTCTATGCCTTAAGGATAACACATATGCATCTGTGTGTCTGTTGTTACACAGATAAAGTACCTCTTATACTTCTTTAACAGCACGGCCTGCATGGGATGAAACAGGATGTTCCAGTACACAGGCCCCCACCTTTGATCACTCTCTTTATAACTCTGTATGAATTGTAATGTGTAGTGCACACTTCTACGGAGTCTGAGTGACTCCGTGTAACTGTGCCTCTTCTCTGGCCGGAGAATAAATACTTTTAAAAGAAAAGTTCTGTTTGACAATATTCTTAATTTCAGCTTGAAAAAGACTCAACAGCAGGTAAAATAATTGTTCCACCACAGTGAGTAACCTATTGTTTTTGTAAAGAAAGTGCCAGCACCGAATGGTCCCTGCTGCTTCTCAAATGGCCCTACCAAAAATAACTTGCACCAGTGAAAGAATCTTTTTTTATCTCTCATTGTCACTTCAGCAGTAAAAAATGTACAATGTTCCATATTGCTTGATCCATTGCTTTCTTTCCAATAGTTTGAGGCAGCCTGGGCGCTAACCAACATCGTCTCAGGTACCTTCTTGCACACCAAGGCGGTGATTGAAACGGGAGCTGTTCCCACTTTCATTGAGTTGCTGAACTCTGACTACGAGGACGTCCAGGAACAGGTGAGAGCCTACAACACAACAAATTAGACACGGCTGTAAATGTCATTGTTAGGGATTTAACGGTTTGTGTATTCATACCGAACTATCACAGTTCGAGGGTCACGGTTCAGTGCAGGCAGTTGTTGGAAACAAAAAGGAGCGTGTTTGAGTTATCAGCATTTAAGAAAACTAAAATATCTACATCAATATAATTATTAGTCAGTAAAATTATTATAATAAAATTATAATAACGGGGCACCACCCTGCAAACAGGGACCAATAACCAAATGATAAACTAAGTCTCATAATTAGTGTTCATTCACAATGTCAGTAGTCAAAGTACTATTCTACATTCAGAGTGAAAGAGGTTTAAGTTCGAGCAACAGACCACATATCAGCTATTATCACAATACACATCCACAAAGTAATCACAGACAGCTGCTCTTTAAAATACATACCTGCAAACTTGTCGCTTGTCCGCGAAATTCGTCATTTTGAATCAAAACATGTCATCCACGTGAATCGTGTAGATCCATAGAGTTTTTATTTTTTGTTGGGGGTGGGGGTCAACTGGTCAGCCAGATTGGAGTGAGACGAGGAGAAAAGGTGACGTCGTGATCTTCGCAATAGAACATCTTTCACGTGTAGAGTCTTGGCCAATCAGCGTTAAGATGTCTACACCGTCTTCATTTCCCTCCGTTACAGTTTAAGTTACGTTATGTTCCGTTACCGTTCAGACGTGCTGGGTTAAGTTAACGTCCACTGCATGCAGAACTTTGTCGACTGTTAACGTTCGTCATCATCGCGATTTAGTGAAAACCTTCCCCCTGGCCTAGAAGCAACATGGGCTCAATGGAAAACACTAAACTGCCTCAGAACAAGAATGGGACGATCAAAGGCTGCTCTGGTCAGATGGGGCTACAAGGCTGGCCCAACCACATGTGAATGTGGAGAAGCAGACCATACTATGGAGCATTGCCTTGTCTGCCCTCTACTACCCAACCCTTGCAACTCAAAAGACCTTGCAGTGTTCAATAAAAATGCAAAGGACTGTGTAAAGAAATGGGAAACTGTCATATAACCATCACGCTTCAGTGAAACGAAAAGAAGAAGATCGTGATTTAGGAGGAAAAAATGTAACGCAAAGAAACATGCCCCCCCCCGTGTTCCGGTTCAGTTCACGCGGTCACTCGTTAATGTTTAACCGGAAAAACAGCGGATCTGGTTGCAGTTTTTTTTTTTTAACTCAAAGTAGAATGAGGCGATTTCGTGGTGATAACTTTTATGACCACGATGATGAGGCCCAGATACTGATGAGATGATGTGGTCAAAGAGCTTCAGGGAGAGGAGGCTGTTTGTGTAGCGCAGCTTGACGCAGAGCTGAGATGTGAGTGGAGCTGGGCCTGGATAAAGGTGGAGGTCTAAACAGACGTGAGTACAGCTTCCTGCTGTGACAGTATTTTTAAATACATTGATAAGGCAGGGCATGCTAAATGCAGCATCTGCTCCAAGGAGATAAACTACAGCAACAAGGGCTCACATGCCCTCTCATCACACTGCCAGACACTGTTCACTGTATGACCACAGCCAGTGTACTAACAGTCCCAACAGTCCCACGTGCTGTTGCTCCCAAGGGCCCTGAAGTAATGAGTGTTAAGGTGCCTGTACCTTCATTTCAGCGGGTTGCTAATGCAGAGGTGTGTATAGATCACAGCTAATATTTTACTCTTGATAAACTACTTTAGCAAGAGTTGATTATCATTTTAATTTAAATAATTGAACTGGATTGAATGTATATTAATTGCAAATAGAAGATAGGCCATCATTCTAACAGATTTACAGTAACAGTGGAAGTTAATATGAAGCCGTACAGTAACAGGGTTCAATAAAAACGAATCACTTTTATTTTGTACAGGCGATGGTTCTCGCTACTCTTGCTATCTGTGTTTTTATGACAAACTTTTGAAAAGGAGAACTCTGTCTCAATGGATTTTGTCTAAATAAAGGTTAATAATAATAGAGCTGAAATACTGATTAATAACAGAATAATAAATGTCTTACTTAATTTTCTTCTCAGAGTACACCAGAATGCTACATTTTAAAGCTCTTTTAAAATAAAATTCTCCAAAGGTCTTTAGATTATACTGACCAAATTTGAAAAGGATCTGACAAAGTCTCTATGAGGAGTTCGTTAAAGTATAGCGACTAGAAATCAAGAGAAAATTCACTCAAAAATGAAAATGGCTGACTTCCTGTTAATTTTAGAGCATTGTCCCAAAACAGTTTTTTTTAAGTCTTCATGTGGTGCATGTTCCTACCAAATTTCATACATGTAGGTCAAACGTAGCGCTGGGGCTGCATTTTGTGGAGTCAGCTTGTTTAACGGCGAATCACTTAAAATGGCTGCCACGGCTACGCCATTCCATCAAACGTAAAGCTTTGAGTAACATTTAATAGCAACGGTCTTTAGATTATACTGACCAAATTTGAAGTGGATCTGACAAAGTCCCTAGGAGGAGTTCGTTAAAGTATAGCGACTAGAAATCATGGGAAAATTCACACGAAAATCTAAATGGACGACTTCCCGTTAATTTTAGAGCATGGTCCCAAGACACTTTTTTTTTAAGTCTTCATGTGATACATGTGCCTACCAAACTGCATACATGTAGGTCAAACGTAGCACTGGGGCTGCATTTTTGAAAATTTGTAGGGGGCACTATCGAGGCAATTTGAAAGGGTTAAGCCAAAAAGCCATATGAAATATTTATTTCCATCACTTTACACCTGTGCAAAGTTCCAAGGCTTGTTGAGCATCCTAAGCCACAGAAAAATAAGCTTCATTTTTTATGGCGGATGACGCATTGCCACGGCAACAGCGTTTAACGACAACTCACAATATTCATGATGAAGCATTATCAATTTCTTACGGCTTAGCTTACCAAATTTGAGACTGATCTGGGCAACTTCCTAGTCGGAGTACATCAAAGTATAAAACCTGTCATTTCCTTTTGCCAGTAGGTGGCGCTATGACTTTGTGAAAATGTTGGCATGGAAATGTGCTCAAGCCTGGACCAGCATCATGCATAACAAGTTTGGGGCAGATTGAATAAAGTACCTTGGAGTTACAACAACTTCCTCTTTCATGGCAAACGGCACGAAATGTGCATGACATGGGCGCCACATAAAACGAAGGTCGTTCAATGTCAGTAGACCATTTTAGCAACTTTTCATCATTAAAGTCTCAAGATCATCTTGACCACATTTGAAGTCGATCACTTAAATTCTGTGGGAGGAGTTCGTTAAAGTAAAATGCCTGAAAACGATGAAATGTATGTTACAGGACACATTGTGAACATATACTACAGAGTTTGTGATGATAGGCCATATGGTTTTGAAGTTATATATATTGCTGTAGAAGGCCACGCCCCTATGAAGTTCATTGGTCCATATATTCTTAAATGTAATGAGATATCAATAAGCTTTTCGTAACTTTTGATTATATACAGGTGCTGGTCATATAATTAGAATATCATCAAAAAGTTGATTTATTTCACTAATTCCATTCAAAAAGTGAAACTTGTCTATTATATTCATTCATTACACACAGACTGATATATTTCAAATGTTTATTTCTTTTAATTTTGATGATTATAACTGACAACTAAAGAAAATCCCAAATTCAGTATCTCAGAAAACGAGTAAGTAATTTGAATATTGATAAAAACAGCTACTTTCAACTTATAGGTAGAGTGGTTCACTTTCCATGTCGGGGCGGTACAACCAATGTAAAACTAGAAAAATGTTATTTTATCATAAATGTCTTTATTCTATTTAAAATGTATATGTATGAAGTTGTTAGCAAGAACAAAAGCTAATGCTAGTGTCCTAGTAGATGCCTGTTTATTTTGAAATCAGTTGCAAAAGTCAGGTGGCACAACCAGTAAGGCAGGTGGTGCAACTGCAAAGAATGTTACTCTATGATATTATATTTAAAGCTCTAACATTATTTACAATTTTTTTCAAAACTTTAACAGTGTTAAGTTAACGATATTCTACACTTTCAAACTATTTTTTATGATATTAATGAATATTTTTTAACTATTAAGGATGCCACTGTCAAGTAAAGCAAAACCAGCACGACGCAGGGAGCAGACAACAAGTCATGTATGGAGTGTGTGCAAAACGCTGCTACAATGAGGTAGAAGCTGCAACACCCCAGGTGGAAGCGACTGTGGTTTTGCCTATTCCAGTTATGTGCTAAACATGATTACTATGAAATATTTACTTCTTTTACTTAAAAAGAGTCTGTTAACTAAAAGCATGTTGTATTTGAAAAAAAAATGCAAATTGTCTGCATATTTCCTGTGATTACTAATATTGTCAGGTGGCACAACTGATAAATGTCATGGTGGTGCGACCAGGTAAAATATTAATTTAAAGAAATGAATAATAGGTTAAAGGGAAATGTTTTTTGCTTAATATGATGTGAAGAACTATTGTACTGAATGTATTCATTTGTATATTTGTATTATTATGTTTCTCTGTTTAAATGTAAAATCAAAAGTTAAATATACTAAATATCTGGCCAAGAGAACGCAATTATGATAAATTATTGTATATATATAAAACACAACCACAAAATACGATGTGTTAGACACAGTAGACACTCTAAGGCAGTGGTTCTCAAACTTTTTCTGTCGCGCCTCACTTTGGAGGAAGAAAAATGTTCATGCCCCAACAAAATTGTAACAAAATGGTCTATGTTGAATTTTTATTGAAATAACATTTTGTGACTCCTCCGTCTGTGCTTTTTCAAATAATAGAATAAAGAAACTTGCAATCACTTTTAAGTAAACCAGATTGTTCCATCAGACAAAAACTAATAAAATGTGCAATCACTTTGTTAGAACAATGCAAATAAAGTTATATCTGTGCAAAAAATAACTACAATTTGGCAAAAAATAGCTTATTGCAATTGGCTGCAATTAACCTGTTTTGCACTAAACATCTTTTCAAGATAACAATAAAGTGCAACCTGTGAAAAACTAAACAAAACAAGTTCAAATATTTGGCTATAAAGAGTTTTACACTGCATTTTGCTTGCAGTATTCATCAAGTTTCCTCTGAAAGAACTCCAGTGGCTTATTGACGTGAGTGGGCTGTAATGTCTCCAAGTGTCTTTTTAATTTGTTGGGTTTCATACTATCCGCAGCTAGAGTTTTCAGACATAAAACACAGACTGGTCTCTCCTCATCTCCTACCGCGTTCACTGTGAAACCCAGAGCAAGATAGGCGTCCTCATATTTTCTTCTTGGCTGCTTGCTGTTCGTCTCGGATGCATCGCTTGCGGTTGCTTTTCTGTTCCCGCCTGCCAAATGTCTCTTCATTTTGAACACTAAGCCACACATGTGAGTTGCCAAGGATCATGGCCGTCGCGCATGCGCAAGCGTAACCTGTTAACGGCATAACGTAAACATTTACACGAAAGTACAGGCATTTCGCCATGTATTTATTAATTAATAAAAAAAATTAAAAAAATTCTGCATTTCCCCCTGCACCCCACCTGTAATACCACCGCGCCCCACTAGAGGGGCGCGCCCCACAGTTTGAGAACCACTGCTCTAAGGGATACTTAAATATTAGGAAAATATATCTTTTTTTATAAATATGTGGTTGCGCCACCTGACATTTTTTAGCCTGTGAAGTTAAAAAATACTGTTAACGATTTAAAATACTATGAAAAGTTGGTTCACAACTTAGACTTGTTTCACCACATTTTTCCAGACACAAAAATATGCATTACATCCATTTTGAAGATAATTTTTAAAATTACCTTTTTAGAAGCCTTATTTGTCAATGACCCATTTATAGGTGTTGAGCTTCATTTTTACACAAAACAAATAATAACCTTAGCTGTGGCGTCATAATGAGGACAGCAGTGAAGGCCCAGGTATAAAATGCACAGCCCGCCACTGGATTGTAGCAATATTGAAATACACAGCATTAATGATCTCGGTCGTTAATCTCGGCGATTATTGAGCATACACCACGTTATAAAAATGACAGTAACTTAAGCAAGAAGATAATAAACACAATAATCTAACTAGCCCAGACACCGTAAGTAGCTTACTAGGAGGTGATTTCGTGTTTGGAGATTGTGGTCCTTCTGAGTTTGTCAGTGGAACAAACTCAGGCAACATTGTAACAGGAGATGACATCCAGACTCAGGTAGAGGCTCAATCACTACAATTACTGTAGACACTGGTTCCCTCACTTTATTTCTTCAATGATTCATTTGTAAGAGATCAAATACAGTATTAAATGTAGCCATCTTATGTATGTTTGTCATCTCAGGTTATCTTGAACTGCTCAGTACTGCCGTGTTTACTCCACCTCCTCAGCAGTCCCAAAGAGTCCATCAAGAAAGAGGCGTGCTGGACTGTGTCAAACATCACAGCAGGAAACAGAGCTCAAATTCAGGTAAAGGCTGCTTCACTTGGGTTATATGTGTTGTCTGAAGAATAGCTGCTGTTCTGCGTCAGTGGAGCTGACGGTTCCTGTCTTGTCAGAATGTCATTGACGGCAACATCTTCCCAGTACTGATTGAGATCCTTCAGAAGGCTGAGTTCCGCACAAGGAGAGAGGCAGCGTGGACTATTACTAACACCACCTCTGGGGGCACTCCTGCACAGATAAGGTATGTTAACCAGACTTTAACACTCTGGCTAAATCCCAATGTCCCCCCCAAACCCTGAACCCTCAAGGACTTACTGACGTCACCTGAGATGGTGTAAATAGGAATGGGACAGCACTTTGCTGTAACATATCATGTTACAATGAAAACGACAATAAATATGATGTATAATTGTGTGTATTTATTTTATACTTTGTACTCCCTGATTTGAACGTCTTCAGGCTCTTTCCTCACAAGATGAGGTAACTTCATGTAATCTATTTACTCATTTTGTCAAAACAGCTTCAATGACAAAATCAAATATTTGATGAATAAATAAATAAATATCCTCTGATTTCATGTTTATTTTTTGTTCCATCTTTAATCCTTAATGTTTCTGAGTAAATTTTATATGACAGGCTGAACACACGTGAGCCGTCCTCTTTGTTTTCCTTTTTTTTTACGTCTCCATGGGTCCACTGGTTACCCCGTGTTTAACGTCACATTGCAATGATTTGTGGGTAATTCCCTTAGGCTAAGTCAGCATATCATGCTGACTTACGGAAAGGGCTCAAAATGTCTGCGAGAGCGCCCTCAAACGCTTGACGATTTGACAGTGGGACATCCCTAAACCCTCACGGACTTCGCGGGAGCACGCCCCAAAGTCCGTGAGTCCGTAAGGGGGGACATTGGGATTTGGCCTCTGGGTCTGTCCCTGGTGGACTGGTCTCTGCTGGAGGCCCTGCAGGAGTCTGAGCTGAAGGAGTTTCTGGTGAATGATTTCATCTGATTTTGGTGGCCCCAAGACAAGCATTAAGAATAACTATGTAGAAATAATCAATCTTGTCTTTGATGGTCTCGTTTACTTCTGTAGGTCATATAGTCGTCAGTATTAAACTGAGACTGTTTTAAAACCAGTTTAAAGTTCCTCACAGTTCTTTAAAATAGTTACACGAACCAAAACATAAAACAATCAGTTCATTACAAATATATTGAATATGAATTTAAATAGTTTATTTGATTAACATTTCTCTTTGTGTGGACAGGTATTTGGTGTCTCTGAATGCCATCAAACCCATGTGTGACCTGCTGACAGTGATGGACTCAAAGATCGTGCAGGTGTCTCTGAATGGCCTGGAGAACATACTCAAACTGGGAGAACAGGAGGCCAAACGGAATGGAACAGGCATCAACCCATACTGTGCTCACATAGAGGAGGCTTATGGTACAGCTCAGCCACACATCACACAACTAACATGCAAACACCCTACACCAGGGGTCACTAATAGGCAGACCGCGGTCCGGGTCCGGACCCTCGACCTAAAACCGATTGATAACTGAGAATTATTACATTTTGATGGAGTGCTTCTATTTTAACCGGCGCAGCCTTTACAGCACTCGCTCAGCGGTCCAGGAAACACACCGACCAATCACATGCGTTGTAAGTCACATGACGTGATGCTGCTCAGCCAATCAAATATGTGTTTTCTGATAAGTTTCCCGACTCGAGTGAGATTTACACACACGGGGGAGACGAGGAAAGAGCACAAAGAATACGTGAATCAGAGAAGTTATTTCACATGACGTTCTCCAAAAGAGTAGAGTGGTCAGAGAGACCAGAGTCTTTAACCAATAATGAACAGACTCTTATAGGATCATTCTTCCTACGGGCAGTTTAAAACCAGGATGTCTCATATGTTCAGAGACCGTGATGATTATTAAAAGCAGTAATATGAAGCTCCACTAAGAGACAAAGAACAACTCTTTTGAGCAAATAATAAATCTAAGAGTCCAATATTACACTAGCCTGAATTAAGTGTTGTCTTGCTAAATACAGTCTCTGGTTGAAACATGTACTGATAACTAAATAAATAATACAGTAACTGATAAAGTTTTTACTTTTTGACACATATCACACAAATCGATTGAAAGTATGAATTGACAACATAATTGAACAGCTAGAATGTCTCCTGAATTTAATGTTTTAAGTTCTTTCATCATTAAGAAAAGTTGAATCAATGTTAAAACCTTTTTATGGAAATGACTGACTATTTCACATAATATACATTTAAACAGAACCAAAAATGCTCCCAAGCACCTTAAAGGTCAAAGGTCTGAGGTTTGATGTCTTCAAATGATTTCCACTCGGACGTTATGCACCCCTAATAATTAAATTAGGGGTGTCCCAGTTTTTATTTCAAAAGCAGGATTCGCGATTGTCCCAGTTTTTAATTCTCTCCCCCCTGCTTACTTGTGTGCGTAAAAAAAAAAAGCACACTTGAAAAACGACACAGCTAGCTTACCGGTTGCTTTTCCAGACACCAAGGCCACTGGCTGAGTCAGAGATGATGGAGAAGCAACAGAACTGCAAGACCCTCATGCTTCCCCGAAGGCAAACGGTGTGGCAACATTTTGCCTTCCCAGTGAGACATGTAATCAATAAAGCTGTTTGTAGGCTGCAGCAACCAGTCTCTAAACCCCCCCTTCACCAAACGCTCATGATTGATGATTTTGACCATGGTCGTGTTATTTCCACTTAAAATTGATTGTGTCTACATCGTTTTGTATGGTAAAGAATGTGGGCAACCAGCAGGATTTCGTGGTGCATTCAAGTGTACGTCGTAAGCTCTGAGAAACTCAAGCTGTTGTAAAGTACCCTCCTGCCAACTAATGGATCTTCTTTATGTTGTTTCACAGTTGTCTGGTGAAATATATTGTTATTGCACATTAAATCGAGGATTTCATTTTGACCATATGGCGAAGTCGTAGTCTCAAATTGACAGTGCTTAAAAAAAGTTTCAATTAAAAATCGAATCAAATTGACACCCCTACTGTTAATGCACCATAAATTGCATTTATTTAATTTAAAGTCAACCTGACTCTCTTAATGTATTTACACAAGACATATTTACTTATCATTGTTAATTGTCATTTTTCTATTAATATTGTAGCTGTAGTGTTATTGTCCGTCCCTCCCAACCCAACCGGTCAAGACAGATAACTGTCTACCCAGAGCTCGGTTCTGTCCAAGGTTGTTTTTTTCCCACTGCCGCCCTATGCCTGCTCATGGGGGTATGTTGGCTCTCTGTAAAGTAGTACGGCCTTGACCTGCTCTGTATGAAAAGTGTCTCCAGATACTTTCTGATTATGATTGGTAAGATTTTACGTTATATAAATACATTTAAATGAAATTGAATTGAATTTAAGGAACCTGTGTCACCACCCACATTCTTCTCACATAAAATGAAACTCCTTACACAAATGGTGACAGCTGTGTAAGGAGTATATATTAATATATTAGCACATCCTTTCATGTAATGGATAGTTACAGGAGCCAGTTGCACTAGCTGTTTGACAGTTCAAACTTAGTTATAAAGGAAGAGTTTACTAAAGTCAAAATTTACGCTTAACTAAATTAAAGCTGGTTGCACCACAGAACCACTTCTAACGTTCTTACGGCATATTAGTACTTACTAAATATTTACACCAATTAACTACTATCTACCAGCTGACCAACAGAACCATCTGCTTGCTACAAGAATACAAATGCAACAACCCGCTTGAAACAACTAGACAAGTTAATTAGAATGGACAGTATATTTGCCATCAGCAGCTCATACGTGACTGGCTATATACCCACTATATATATTCAATGGCATGGATATTTCTGCCTGTTATATATTTAGCCATAAGGACATAATGAGGATTAGGGATCTTTCGTATTATTAAACGTAATGATGGATCTTTTGCTGCAGTTTACATTGTCAAATGCTTTCTGATTGGATTTGTTGATGCTGTAGCCCATTTGCTACACAAGAAATACATGATAAAAAAAAACCAGTAGTGCATTTTTTTTAAATTTTCATAAAGAATAAGGTAAACAACAGCAACAAAGGGAACATCAAAAATTGATAGTAACATCAAAAATTTGACATCAGGGAACCTTGTCCATCAACTTCACTGTTTGTTGTAAGCAGTGACACAAAAATGTAGCAAAGTTCATCGCCTCTACATTATCATCTATGTGCACCGTAGCTTCCATAGAATGTAATTCTTCTCAAAATATTCTGTTTTTAAAGCCTTGTGCTTCAGACACAGTTGTGGCATTACTCACTCTACAGTTCAGTCAATCCTGTCGTACCTTTGCCACTTAGTTGTGTTAAGTGTAATATAGAAATAGAATGAGCTGTGTATGTGTGGGTGCACTTCTTCAGGCCTGGACAAGATTGAGTTCCTGCAGAGCCACGAGAACCTGGAGATCTACCAAAAGGCCTTTGACCTGATTGAACACTACTTTGGTGTGGAGGAGGAGGATGCCAGCCTGGCTCCACAGGTGGACCAAAGTCAAGGCCAGTTCGTCTTCCAGCAACAGGAGGGACCCATGGAGAGTTTTCAGCTCTAACCCCACCTCACCCCCACAGCACTTTCTTCTCCCTGGTGTCTAAACCTCTGCTAGAGACAGTGGCTTGCGAACTCTTCTGGGACCAACCATGTCTCTGCTGGATCAACTCCTCCCCAGACCTTCACTTCTACTAAGCCCACACAACAACACCTTATCTTGAGAGACAGAGAGAGACTTGTGAATATGGAGATCAAAAGTAAGAGCAGATTTGGCTGTTGCTGTTTGAGACTGTGGGAGTCTGAATGGAGGGCTCAGCTTTGCTGCTTCTATCCCATGTCTATGCCGTAGAAAGCCAACTCATTTTGAAGGAGTCTCCTTTTTTCTTTCGTATGATGTTCCTTTGACTTCCTGTGTGTTATCGTTCTAAATTATGTTAATGTTATTTGTGATACACTTAGAAACTGGTATCTCCAATTAAGCATCCATATCCCTTTTTAAATGTGCAAACTGCCCCTTCTCAGAAAAAAGTTAACAAGAAAGGAAGGAAGGAAGGAAAGGAAAGCCCCAACTGTGGAGGAGCTCCTCTTTGTCTTCTCCACCCTCAGCTCTGATTGAAGGCAGCGGCTTCCTGGATTATGTAAGCGGCCAACTGGCCCAAGTTAGTTTGTTATTTGAAACAGTGTTAGCTGTTCACTATTGTTTATGCTCCTTATTTTAAATGTTCTTTATTTCAGAAAGCAGTATCAGGGAAAATCATGTGTTGTCAATGTTAGTGTGTGCAACAATCTTGCAAGTTAAATGAGATTTTTGAGTTTTCTAATTTCACACTCGTATTTAAAATAATATTTTCGGCCTGCAATTATCCTGATTTGAGGGGATTGGTAGACTTTATATATCGTATAAACATATGAGAAAGTGTAAAAAAAGTAAGTGGCTATGGGAGGGTGTGAAATGTAATTATGCTTTCTGTCTGATATGCAGTAATAGTTCCATTCCATCGCTGCTCCTCCTTATTGTGCCCATTTCAGGGTTGACCCTTTACAGTTTGTTTTATTTTGAGGTTTGTTTCCTCTGAACCTTCACGCTTTGATTTTGATTTTCTTATGTTCTGATTTTTTGGTTGAAGCACAGTTGTTTTTTACCCCTTAACTGTAATTTGAGTAATGTGACATGAAGTCAACCTATAATTATGTGAAATGGATAATAGTTGTATAGCAGACATTTACATCAAACACATTCAATCATGAATATTTTCTTTCAGATTTTGAGTTTGTGCGATGGTAAATCCTTTTCATCCCTTCTTCTTCCTGCCGGCCTGTAAACTCTCCTGGAACATTCCATGTTCTGCTTTTGTGGATGAAGTCTGAAGATTAAAGCACAGTGGGGGTTTCCTCCTATTGGCTCTACCCATGAACCCGTGAGTCTGATAAATCCACATTTTAGTACATCAATATTAATTGGTGGAGCACCTTAAATGCAATCTAATCTAAATTGACATGGAATGGAAAATATTTTTAATGTAGGAATTACATCAAAGTAATTCAAAATGTAATTGTGTATATTTTCCAATTATTTCTGGTTTGTATGATTGAATAAAACTTTTTTAGGTTTTGGTCATGTTTTAGTTTTTTCTTGTTTGGAAATGAATTTGCTTTGTTGTGGCTCTCAGTAGACATTGTGTGTTAGAACTCCAGCCGCAGGACAGGAAGAAATTACTGTATGCAGCCACAGTGTGGTTCACTGGATCACAGAGATCTGACAGTCAGGCTGTCTGTAATGAGGCTCTTTAGTGTGGCGATGCACACTTGATTGTGTAACGAGAAGTAATAAATGAATCTGTTGGATAGAAACCATACTCCTTGACTGTCATATTTACTGTTGTATTGAGATTGAAAAGATTGGACGGAAAGTGCTTGGCTGTTGTCAGAGGAAATTTAATAATGGTGGATGTGGGCTTTGTAGATACTTGGCAGACTGTCTGGGGAAGACCTGGTCTGATTAAGAGAAAATACATTATCCCACTTTGAATGGTGCGGATCTCATATCTAGAAATCTGACTGAGATTATTGTGGGATTAAAACATGACAGACCAGAAGGCAGAGATGCAGTCTTACTTCCATTAGAGCAGTTCCCCACCCAGAACCCCATAGAGACTGTGTCTGACCCTTAAATTAATCAGATCAAAGGTAAGCAGAAGACGAGTTATACAAAATAACACCACCACAACAGTGCAAGATAATAGGATAATTTAATGTGGACTCTTAAATATAAGATCTTTCTCATCTAAAGTCTTGATAGTGAATGATTTACGATCATTTATTTTGTCTTACTGAGACCTGGCTGTGTCATGAAGCATTCAATGCCTATAAAAAGTATTCACCTCCTTGGATGTTTCACCTTTTTGTTGCTTTTATACATGAAATCATGGTCAATATAATTTTTGACAAGAAATTGCAATATCAAAGTGAAAACAGATTTTTACAAAATAATATCAATTAATTAAAAATATATAAGGTAAAGTAAATGATTGCATAAGTATTCACCCCCTTCAGGTCAGTATTTAGTAAATGCACCTTTGGCTGCCATCACAGCACTGAGTGTGTGGATGTGTCTCACTCAGGCTGGCACATCTGGACACTAAGATTTTTCTCCATTCTTCTTCAAATCAGCTCAAGCTCTGTCAGGTTGCTCAGGGATCGGGCGTGAACAGCTCTTTTCAAGTCCAGCCACAAATTCTGGATTGGATTGAGGTCTGGGCTTTGACTTGGCCACTCCAGAACATTCACCTTTTTGTCTTTGAACCATTCTGTGGAGCTTTTGCTGTATGCTTGGGGTCGTTGTCTTGCTGGAGAATAAATCTTCTCCCAAGTCGTAGTTCTCTTGCAGACTGAGTCAGATTATCCACCAGGATTTGGCGATATTTTTCTGCATTCATGTTCCCCTCTACCTTTACAAGCCTTCCAGGGCCTGCTGCTGAGAAGCATCCCCAGAGCATGATGCTGCCACCACCATGCTTCACGGTGGAGATGATGTGTTTGTGGTGATGTGCAGGGGTTGGTGTTCACCAAACATAGCATCTTCTAATGGCCAAAAAGCACTTCCGATTGACCTGGGAGTCTCCCACATGCCTTTGGGCGAACTCCAGTTGAGATTTCATATGAGCTTTGTTCAACAGTGTCTTTCTCTTTGCCACTCTCCCTTACAGCTTCGACTGGTTGCTGTATGTACATTCTCTCCCATCTGAGCCACTGCAGCTTTGAACTCCTTCAGAGTGGTCCTAGGTGTCTTGGTGACCTCCCTCATCAGTCCTCTTCTTGCCCGGTCACTCAGTTTGTGAGGACGCCAGCTCTAGGAGATTTAAACAAGTGCCATACTCCTTCCATTTCTTAATGATGGACTGAACTGAACTCTGTGGGATGTCCAGTGAGTTGGAAATCTTTTTGTAGCCATCTCCTGACTTGCACTTTTCAATGATCTTTTCTCTGAGTTGCTTGGAGTGTTATTTTGTCTTCATGTTACAGTTGTAGCAGGAATACTGATGAACCAGATACTGGACCTCCCACACACAGGTGTTTTTATACTACAATCACTTGACACACATCAACTGCACTCAGGTCATCTCCATTTCACTACTTGTGACACTGCTGGCATCAACTAGCTGGACTTCTGTTGAGTTAGGTCAGTCACTTTAAAGGGGTGAATATTTATGCAAACACTTATTTTACACTATATATTTTTAATTAATTGACATTAGTTTGTAAAAATCTGTTTTCACTTTGACATAAAAGAAGCTTTTTTTGCAAATTCTTGACAAAAAAGCCAAATTATATTGACCATGATTTCATGTATAAAAGCAACAAAAGGGGAAAACATCCATGGGGGGTGAATACTTTTTATAAGCATTGTATGTCATCCTAAATGAATCAACTCCCTCCAGTCATTAATGGGTACATCCCAAGTCTCTTATTTGTCATTTCCTCACTCCTTGCTTGAACCGGAAGTTGTCCCGCCTTTTCCATATTCACGGCCATCCCAAAGCTCGTATTTCTGCTCTGAGGAGTGAGGGATCTCTGAGGAGCCATGAGCGAGGACGCACGAGAACAGCCTTCCAGGAAGTGTTTTAACAGTTGACACGCCCCCTCATTGTTCATCAGTTATGTGATTAACCGATCAGACTGATCTGATTTTTCTAAACATCACTGGAGTTTCATACCAGAGTGAAGACAGATCAGATTAAACTCTAGTTTTATATTTGGTTAGTTTTCTGATTCACCATCTGGTTTAAAAAAATGTTTATTGTAGACTGAACAACAAAAGGACCACAAACAACTTTCTTCATTTATTAAAAAGATTTGTGTTTTCATGATCTGATATTTCCCTCAATAACTTTTATTATGAAAGCAATTAAAGTCAGAGAGAGCTGGAGAGACGAAACACTTTTTACATCATTCCTGAGTGTTTGATGAGTTTTATCATTTAAGAGAAACAATAATCATATTCTGGGTTAGGGTTATGGTTAACCCTAACCCATATTTTATTGTTACACCACTAAAATACATACTCATAATAATGTTTATGCGTCACAATAGTTAATACATTCTGATTTATACGTGAATTCAAATGCAAAATAGGTATGCGCTGACCAGGAGACAGGGGTAGATGGCGGTGTTCCTCAGCAGGCAGGCTCAGTGGTGATGTTGTGGTCCTGCTGGCAGGCAGCCAGGGACCGTGAGAGGCTCAAGAGGGGGCAGAGCGGGATGAGGGACCGGCGAAGGAAAGTCCGGAGCTGGTGGCTGTAGTAGCCCCGAGGGACACTGGTCTTCTGCGGCTGGGGCGAGAGCCGCCAGACAGGGTAGAAGAAGTGGCTGCCGGACCAGTGCCACCGGCCCGGCAGCCACTTCCTGCTGCTGCTCTTTGTCTCTTCTGGCCAGAGCTTGGGCCTCCCGCCTTGCAGCACGGTCCTCCGCCTCCACGATGACGTCGGACATCACCTGAGCTGTCAGTAACCTGGCCTTGGTGATGTTCCTCCTGACCTTGCCGGTGTTGCGGTTGTAGTTTATTTCAGCCAGGAGGTGGGCCAGGTCTACTGTTAGCCGGCCTGATGTTACCAGGGGATGGGTGATGTAGCGATTGGGAGGAGGAGGGGCAGGTGGAGGTTGGTTCTGGGGATTGGGGATAGGGGCTGGGGAAAGGGGATGCTGGGAGGGAAGGGCAACATCAGGCGCAGCCCAGGAAAATGCTCATGGGGTTGGCGGAGGTGGTGAGGAGGCCCCACGCCACGGCCCGGACGGCATGACCCGTGACCAGTCGATAGCCATTGGGTCAAGAGGGTAGAGGCCACACATCCTGAACCCAGCCACCACCAGTCTCCGATCCTTCACCCTCTGGTAGGAGTCTCTTAGGACCCTTGAAAACTCCTTCTTGGACACTAAGAAGGAGTGGCTCACTGCCGACAGATCTCCTGCAACACCAGAGAAATCTGCCTTCAAGGGTCCGAAGAAACTCACATCCAGAGGTTGAAGGATGTGAGACGTATGTGGTGGCAGGCACAGGAGAATGACCCCCTCCCTCTGTGCCGCCCGGACCAGCTCTGGATCCAGGTAGTATTGATGTCCATCCATGACGGCAGCACGTAGAGAGGGGAGACAGTCTATGCACCCTTGTAGAGTCCAGCTGAAACCCCGTCTCGTCACAGTTATATATCTGACGGGGTTTCTCTGACGGGGTTTCTAGCTCAACCAATTGAGGAGCCCGAAATACTCCTCAATTGGCCCCCTCTTGGCGCAGGATGCCCTCCCACGGTCGATGATGTCTGAGGTCCGGGCAGTAAGGCGATGGTGTTGCCGCTCTCTAAAGTTTATCCACCATGTCTTGCCAAGCACGGTTCTAGGTGCTTCCTGGTGACGGAGGTTGTAAATGGCCAGAGCGTGGGCCAGGACCTGACGCTTCGTCAGTGGAAATCCGTGACTGGCAGAATACAAACAGTACTCCACCAGGGAATCTTCATCTTCAGGGGTGAGGAGAGTCCTCTGACCGTAGAGACAGTCAGAGGACACCCTTCCACTGACTCGGTCACTCAGGCTGGACTTCGGAACCCCAAACTGCTGGGCTGCCTGCCGTAGAGAAAGCCTGCCTGTTTTCACCTACTGTAGGGCCTGTGCCATGGCCTCCTGGGTCCACTTCCTCGTCTTCATCTCCCTCTTCCGAACTTGCCGGATGTTTGGCATCTGCAAATACACATTCATTTTGACACAGTAAGAAACTATATATTTACCTTAAACCATTGCAGATTTACAATTTCTATATCCATCTTTTTTTTTCTTGATCCTCCTGTAAAGGAAAAAACTCTCACACAGACACTTGTTACCTACCTTTCTTACTTTAAAGGTTCTTCCTGTCTTTTCTACTCTTTTTCTGTTTCCTGATGTTTCTGTTCTTTTCTGCTTCTTTAAGTCTGCTTTCTACTCTTTTTCTGCTTCTTGATGTCTCCCTTTGCCTCTCTTCTCTTCCTTCTCTCTGTCTCTGTTCTCTATCTTTTCAGGCAGGAACATAAACCACAAGAGAGAAACTTGAGTCATCCATCCATCCATTTTCCTCCGCTTATCCGGGGTCGGGTCGCGGTGGCAACAGGCCAAGCAGGCTGACCCAGACTTCCCTCTCACCGGCAACATGTTCCAGCTCATTCTGGGGGATCCCGAGGCGTTCCCAGGCCAGCTGGGAGATGTAATCCCTCCAGCGTGTTCTGGGTCTTCCCCGGGGTCTCTTTCCAGTTGGACGTGCCTGGAAAACCTCCAGTGGGAGGCGTCCAGGAGGCATCCTAATTAGATGCCCGAACCACCTCAGCTTATTCCTTTCGACGTGAAGGAGTAGCGGCTCGACTCCAAGCTCCCTCCTGATGACCGAGCTCCTTACCCTATCTCTACGGCTGAGCCCGGCCACCCTACGGAGGAAGCTCATTTCGGCCGCTTGTAGCCACGACCTTGTCCTTTTGGTCACGACCCAGAGTTCGTGACCATAGGTGAGGGTAGGAACGTAGACCGAGTGGTAAATTGAGAGATTTGCCTTCCGGCTCAGCTCCCTCTTCACCAAGACGGTCCGGTGCAGCGCCTGCTTTACTGCTGCAGCCGCACCGATCCGTCTGTCCCAAACTTGAGTCAAAAACATACATTTTGTTTAACCTTATATACTGTATAACATAGCACTGTATTATATTGGAGGTTTATCTACATAAACAATAGTTCTAATCATAAGAGTCACTGCTGGCTTTCAAGAAATGTACAGACAGTCTCTCTCACTCTCAAACACACACACACACACACACACCAACATTATTTGCATCATTTATCAGATAATTGTGCATTAATATACTTGATGTAGCCTGGCTTATGATAAACAAGAAAAACATTTAATTTGACATATGTCTGCTGCTATGTTTCAGAGCTAAGACCAAACAACCAACTGCCTACCTTTAACTCGCGCTACGATTCTTTGTTCGTTTTTCCCAGGGCCACAACTTTTTTTCAGACACAACATTTCTGCCTCCCTCCCCTCGACTACAGATTATGTCACACATCAATGCTATATTTTCATTGGCTAGACAAAGTAGTGTAAAGCTAGCTACAAACTACACTCATATGCTAACTCATATTAGCAATACGGTGAAAATTACATTACATTACAGTCATTTAGCAGACGCTTTTATCCAAAGCGACTTACAATAAGTGTATTCAACATCGGTTTTCGAGAGAACAACTAGTCACCAGAAGTAATACGTGCATGTCCTTTCCTCAAACAAGCATATAAGAGCATAAACCAGAGCCAACGTTTCAGAGTAAAGACCGTCGCCCGAGTGTTCTTTCTGCTTTCTCTCATAAGTCACTTTCCTATAGTATTTAGACATGTAAACGTCCATATATATTCATGAAATTTGACACGTAGATTCTTTGATATGTATGAATTAATATTACTTGGCGATCGCAAAAGAAAATGACAGCGAAATGACCGGAAAGTGCACCACGACGGAATCGTTCGAGATAGGCCAATAGCGGCTAGCGCCGTCCGAGATAGGTCATCTTTACGTTACGTGTTGAGGTGTACGATAGAGAGAGTTAGATGCGCTTAGAGCAGACAGGTGTTAGCGATGGGGCAGAGGAAAAGTAAGTATCGTTAAGTGCTTAAGCGGTAACGTTATTAAATGTAAAGTTTGGGTTAACTGTGTTTGATTTGTTAAAGAAACTAAGTGTGCCATTAACCTACATGGAACTAATATTAGCTAGCTGTTTATAATTGGCTTGAACAGGGACTAGAACAGGTTTTTTAATCACAGTTGACTTTGTAGCAGGGCTTTCCCTCCCGTTATATAGGGCGAAGGACCTTTCTGCACATGAATATAAAATCAATGTGGAGAGCTTCAGGGCTGTGAATGTCCTCGTAACCACATTTAGGGATGTTAGATGGTAAAGAATTGAAAAGAAAAATGTACAGTGTCCAAAGCACAAACCAACTTCTAGAAAAGACGAGCAAATTGGGATTTGTCCTTGAAAGGATTTTAAAATTTAACACAGATTTCCAAGAGTTTACTGATGTTGATAGTAGTGTACAGATAAGGAACCTTGACAGATTCCAAGTTCCCATTTTCAACCTGTTGCAAGAGAAGTCTGTCTAACTCAGGTACATTTTCATTTATATTTTTTGGGGTTATGTGTACATCTTGTCAAATTTTGTTCCAAAGAATCTCATGGAAATTAGTCTAAATTTCTGCTTTCTGCGGCTTTGCTCTTAGTTCTCTTTTAAGCCTATAAAGGAGCCGGATGTACAGGATGGATTGAGGCCTCTCCTCGAAAAGAAAGTTCCTGAAATATTTGAGGAACTCCAAACTCAAGGCATTTTTACAGAAAAAACAGGCTGAAACTCGTCAAAGTTTGCGTCTCTGACTTGGTGGAGAGGCACGGATTGTAAGTTTTGCAGTTTATAATAAGAGTGATTAAACAAATATGCTCACTTGCCACGATTGAACTTTTAAAATCATATACAGCATATGTTAATTGTATGTATATATATCTGCAAACAGGTGGATGCTGTCCATAGAAGGCCGTGTGGTAATCACATATTTACCTCCCATGCCAGATTTCACAACTGCCCTGTCCTTGAGTATCAGGTGGAAGCAGCCACAACGTATACAAAGGTATTGTTAAAAATTCTTATGTACATCACGTTTCTTTGCATTACCTGCATTTCTCCATTAAAGTCTGCTTGTAGCATTGACCAGGTAAAAATCACCGTACTTGCATTTAGGTGGCATTTGCGGACAATACAAGAATAGGACTTCTTACAATCAGCATCTATTTGATTTTGCTGTAAAAACAGTTGGCCCAATTATTATCTAAAAAGAGTTTGATCATTGTATTACCATATGCCCTGAAAAGACTGATGAGCTTGGTGGTTCTAAATATTAACTTTCATTTGTATTGGGTTGCTTTTCAGGGTTAATCCAGACTCCAGCAAATGCAGTGCAGTGGTCAAGAAAAGAATGGAAAGTGGAAGACCAGTAAAGCGCAAGACATCAGATATGAACCAACGCGTCAAATCCTTCATGAGGGACTTCACTGCATTTGACTGGCAGAATAACCAGATGGAGGTGAGGCTCTTATAATAACATGGCCTTTAAAGAGTTCCCTCTTGTGGTATTTATCCATGAAGGTTTGGTTTTTATTTGTCAAAGTTTTGAAATATTAGTCCTTAGATAATGTTGATGTTAAATCTGCTTTCAATGTGTCCTTGATACTTTAAATAATATATCCAGAACACACATTACACAGTTTTCAATGGAACTAATTTCCACTGAAGAAATACTCAATGTAATGTCAATTTCAAACTTCATAGCAGGACTTGGGGATATTTTTGAACTGTGTGCAGGCATGGTAGATGTCGCTGTTTTCTGCCCTTCTAGTCACAAAAAATGACCAATATGTGGCTATTAATGGTATGAACACAATCTGGCATTCAACAAAAATAATATAAAATGGACGTAAAACTTTTAGTGCTAATATATCACTTCAGATAAAAAAGGAGACGACAGGAATTTCCATCAACTCTTGTGGCACTGATCCACAGAAACGAAACAGACATGACATTCTACGGGATAGGGCTGTGCTGCAAATTGCTTTCACAATAAATCCCTCTTGTTTTTCACATGCAGTCTAGTCTTGAAAAATTGAACAACAACATTATGATTCAGTAGAACAAATTACATTTAACCAATCTATTCAGGTCTGATGTTGACCAGCTGGGGTAGGGTTGAAATTGCAGGTTGGTTTTCTTCTAACTGTGGTTCTGAAAGTACACAAGTTGATTCCCAAATCAAAAGATTTCAAAATTATGGCCATTCATACAGTTTTTTTAACCATGTATTTTGTATGTACAGTATATGAAGAGACATTATACCTGGCCCTAACAAAAACAAACTATAACAACTAAATACAAAAACTATATACTTCATTAAAAAACTAAAAACTATTACAACCTTGCTCCACACAGAACAGAAATAATTTGTGAATAAAAGATTACACTTTTCGTTGCAGATGAGCATGGAAAAAGGAACTGTATCTGATCATTTAGACCGATTTTATGAAGTCATTTGAATACATATTAAAATATATATATATATATATATATATATATACAAATGTATATTGTCTAATGGCATAGAATTGAATGGATTATTGTGTAAGACTAAAAGGTTTATATTGTAGCTGCTAGATTTCCCAGCATGCAACAGTAAAAACAAACAATTGAATGTAAGTAAGTAATCGCAAACATTGCCACCACTAAGTGTCCATTACATATGTTTAACTCTGTCCAACAACAGTAAAATTAGACAAATCTGTAAAAGAACACTCATAAACTCTGAATTGAGTTTTATTACTATTGCACGCTGGAAGTTAATCTGTCAGAATGTGGCTTTTTCTGATGCCATATACTATTGAACCCATCTGCGCTAACTGTTAACATCCACTCTGTGGGTAATCGGGGAACACGTATAAACGCACCGCAGTGCACTGTAAATCTGCATATATACATGAAGCATATCAGTAACCAGAGTTTACTGATTTTAGCTCTACAGATTAAAGATGCTGCGGCCTTGTTTTTTTGTTCCGTGTTATTTTATCCGTGTGTGTCTGTTTGAGCGGACTTCAACTTAAAATATTTAGATGACTTAAAACTGATGAACTGGCAAACATTGAGAGAACAGGCACGCACACAGACAAAGCAGAGTTCCTCCTCACAACAGTGTGAGTTTTACTAAACATAATAATAATAATAATACATTTTATTTATATAGCGCTTTTCATAGTACTCAAAGACACTTTACATTAAAATCATCATATGTAAAAGCAACACTAAAAACATAAAATACACAATAATGGTCACACATTAAAAGCAGTTTTGAAAAGGTGGGTTTTGATTTGGGATTTGAACATGGAAAGGTCAGTGCAGTCTCGGATTTGTTTGGGGAGAGAGTTCCAGAGGGAGGGGGCAGATATGGAGAAGGCTCTGTCGCCCCATGTCCGGTGCTTGGTCCTGAGTGGAAGGGACAGGAGGTTGGCATCAGAGGAGCGGAGCCGACGGGATGGAGTGTGGTGGTGAAGCAGGTCGGTGAGGTAGGAGGGGGCCTGATTATGGAGGGCTTTATGGGTGAGGAGAAGGACTTTGCATTCAATCCGTTGTGGGACGGGGAGCCAGTGGAGGTTCTGGAGAACAGGGGTGATGTGGTCACGGGAGCGGGTGTGGGTGAGCAGGTGAGCAGCAGAGTTTTGGATGTAATTGAGTTTATTTAGGATTTTGGATGATGTGCCGTGAAGAATGTTGTTGCAGTAGTCGATTCTGGAGGTGATGAAGGTGTGGATCAGAGTTTCAGCAGCAGATGAGGAGAGTGATGGGCGGAGACGGGCTATGTTTTTTAAGTGGGAAAAGGCAGTTCTGGTGATTTGTTTGACGTGGTGTTCAAAGGAGAGGTTGCTGTTGAACATGACTCCATGGTTGCGGATGTGTGGGGAGGGAGACAGAGACATCCAATTTTCACACCGACTACACCAAAAACGCGTCACCTGCAAAACCATTGCATTCCTTTCATACGCCGTGCACTCCTTAGATAAAATATTCTCAACTTTTCAGCACCAGGTGCGCAGTCGCACCTCTTGTCAATGTCACAATTGACAGAGGCAGCCAATCAAGTCAAGCAAGATGCAGGCTTTACTACTTTACCCCTGACTTCCTGTTGTTATGCCAGTAGATGTGGTTGGAACGGACATTGATATTAGCAATAGTTAATTACGGTGAACTATATCATTTTCCCCTCTTCCTCATTCAACAACGGAGCAACAACAAGAGATCAATGTCTGCATTGAATAATTTTTTTCCCGTGTTATTTACATTTGCTCGCCTGGTAGCAGAACCTTATTTATATTCCAGTTCAGACATCAGTTTGCTGGAAAGGGCAGACTGTAACCTAAGTGTACGTGCCACTGTATAGGCTGTCTAAATTCTCGGAAACAGTTACAGTTATTTCATGCTCATCTGCAACACCACAGTGTTGCATTTTATTCATAAAGTATGTTTCCTATCCTGCTTATGGAGTTAAGAAAGAAAATAAAAGATGATAAGCCTGTACCCACACTGGTGACTCCACCCCATGAATGCCAGATTGCCTTCACACCACTAAAGATATATGTGGGACATTGATCTCCCACAGGTCAAACAATATGCCTTAATCCCTGGTCTTCATCCACACAAATGAAGTTAAATTCTTATTTGCTATTGTTTTTGTTGTTTTTTCAGGGATCTGCTATTCATTTTGCACTGTGGAGCTGATGGACTGAATAGTGATGGACTCACTAAGAAACAAGGAGCCACAGACCACCGCTCAGTGAAGTCATCTCAGTTCGTCCGTGGAACAGGGTGAGCTCTCTTTGTATGTAAAGGGAAACGGTATTATTAAGATGTTACTATCATTACTATAAGTTTTAAAGGGAACTGTTACGGATACATATGCTTGGTCCAATTTCCATAAAATATACCAATTGTTAAGTATGAACTGTACTGTATACTAATGTGTATAGTACACTGTTTTTGCAGTTAGCATTAAGGTTTTCATGGAGATGTAAACACTTTTTAAGCTGTCTACCTCAAATTCCTCCTGTAGAGTACATGTTAACATTAAAATTGGCAGAAGAAAAGGCCTCATATTTTTGTGTTGATTTGTTATCGCCACGGTTTCAAATATTGCAATATTCATGTTTTTGGATATTAATATCCATCGTTTTGTGAATGCTAATATTGTAAATGTTTAGAGATTACAGCTGCTTGTCAGTTATGCACATTTCAGAAGACAGAAGATAATAGTCATTGGGTTATCAAAAGAAAACAAAATTCCTAGTGCATTATGTTTGTTGAAGCCACGGTATACTCACAAGCACAGGAATAACGTTATCCTTGCTACTGTTCAACAACTAAGAATAAATTGTTAAAAATGTATTGTTTGCTGTCTCCCTGCAGTTATTGTTGAAGCTTAAAAATGTGCGTATTTTAAAATACAGTGATATTTTATTTTAACAGCAGAATACTGGTAATTACTATAAATACTGTAAATTACCAGCACGGTATTAAGATACTGTAACTTAAAAATACAACATTCAATTTTATATTTTACAGCTAAAACAGTATTACCGTAAAAAATAAATAGTACTTTGATATTACTGTGTTTTATTTTACAGTTTAAACACTATAACCGTCAAAACAATTACACTACTTGGAGATTAGTTATTTATATTATGGTTATAACACTAACCAAAAATACAGTAAATACTTTAATTACTTTGTTTGATTTCACAATCAAAACACTGCTACTGTATTAAAAAATACAATGCATGGTAACAATTACTGTGACTTGGGTTTACAGTAAGTTACTAGTCAATAGCTGCCAGTTAATAACTGAATTTCACGGTACATTTCTTACAGTGCTTATTTAGCATTCGTTGGACTGCTTGTGTCCCCTCTGGTTGCAAAAACGACCAAAATGCAAAATGTTCATTTTAATAACTTGCAAAGAATAAATATGAATATGAGATGTACCTTTATTTATTTGGCTAATGGTTTTCACTTAACATTATTCGGCCCGATTCTGCGGCATCATTCATCCCGAGTCGGCAACCGGACTCAGCCCGACGCGTTTCTTCTGGCGGGCCGATGCTGGCCCTGGTTCTTTTCGATTATGGCCCAGTGACGGCAGTGTCAGCACCCGGAATCGGGCCAGTGTATTCGGCCCGACTCTGGGGCGTCATTCATCCCGAGTCTCAGCCGAGTCGGAAACCGGACTCTGCCCGACGAGTTTCTTCCGGCGTGCCGAGCTTATGCCGGATCTGGGCCAGGTAATTTTGGTTACCTGGTGATGTTGAAAGTGCTTTGGCACAGGCAGTTTTACTGCCTCGTGCCACAAAGCCACACTGTATATTATCAATCGGGCTTCATAATAATAATAATCAGGTTTATCCAAAAGTTTGGCACACTTCTCCTCACACAGCGTTGCCAACAGCAGCGTGAAAAATACATCAAAACGTGCGGCCTGATCGGGAATAGTGTGCTATCTATCGGAGAGATTTGCCAAGCGGTTTTACCGAAAATCCCCAAAAACGGAGCAAAATGCAAAAATTCACTTGAATGGGGTTCCGGCGTGAAGAGAGCAAAAAAAACACTTAACTTTGGGCCCATATTGACTAGCCATACTTTAACATAGAAACATGATTCAAAGTTTAAAACGTAGACAGAACCCTGCACTTTATTGAGCCAAATGGACATTTTGATAGCTAGCACAGTTTTCATGAAGTCACAGATTAAGTTTCAGGAAAAATTGTGGAGTGGAGCAGAGCAGGAAAATCTTCTGTGATTTTTCCAAACAAATTGCTCCAGCTCCCACAATTGTTACTCTTTACACACCATTTTGGCTAAAAAGCTTGGAAATGTTGTGCTGGTCCCAGTAAAGTGTCTGTGGAATCCAACGGACTTACACATTTGGCTCAAAGAGCCGCAGAGCGACATGAACTCCAACCAACTGCTCCATTAGACTCCATGTTAAATCTCACCACTAATTTCTCAAAGAACGCAGACGGTACCAGTTTTGTCTATTGCTCTGGAGCTCACATTTTTAAGACCACAAACATAAAAAACACATCAGCGCGTTTGGCAGAGTCTTATCTTTCTCACGGTATCCATATTTTGGCACTCAGACTCCTGCTAATTTGTTAAAAAGAGGCAGGGGTTTTGTTCAAAATCACTGATTACTGCAACGTTTCTTAATCAGTCTGCCTCTAACACCAGGTGCGTGGCTCACTGTCTGTCTGCCTGTCTCACTCTCCCACTCTGTCTCTGTCTCTCTCTCTGTGTCTCTCTCTACCATACAGTCATTCAGGTCTTAGATATTTTTAGAGGACTCTTCCCCAACCCCACCCTCCCACCATTTCAAATTAAAAGCCCCACAGAATGAATTCTAACTGGAATGCTTGTGATGAAGCCTCTCATTTTAGTGTCAAACATTATGATTCTGTCTCCTCTCACCCACCCAGTCCCACCCTTTCAAAATAAAAGCCCCACAAATACAAGATTCAATCCAAGAGTATGAATCTAAAATGCAGAAAAGAGAGTAGCGCTATCTCAATTGAACCTGAATGACACTACCGGTAACATTGCCGTGTGTATATATTGCGATTTCTTCGGGCAGTAGAAGCTACACTGTCAAAATTTCTTTAGGAATTTTCTAGTGTGTATTATTGTTTCACGTTAACCAAATGAATTAAATCTTGATTAACTGTTCTGTTACTGTAAGTAAGTGAATGTTCAAAATGAGTCAGTCTGGTTTTAGTGTGTTGTTCAGGACAATTCAACACACACTGATAGCTGTCATTTGTGAGATGGAACCTGAGACCTTCTGGCAACAGAATGGATCCCTCCAACTGCTACCCTGTGTTCTATTCGGGGACAGCTAAAAATAAGAGAGCACTGGCAGATAGCACCGTGGGAGACAGAGACTAATGATGGCTGTCTGTCTCTCAGGCATGTGTTTTGGGGAAGGTGTCGTGTGATTGGACAGCAGTGACAATAAAGCCATATTCCCTTCTGACAAACCAACATTAGTGCTCATGGGCACTTGTTATCTGTGGCTTTCTGAGCACTCAGGCTGTTTAGACTTAAAAACAGGTGTGTGTCATATAGTTGAAGGTATTGAACTTAAATCCCTCTAAATAACTACGCCACCTGCTGTTGTAAATTGGTTTCTGCATTTAGCATTAGCAAAGGATTATAGGTAATCCAACAGAGGATCTGCCACTTGGTAACATGTCTGTGGGCAAAATAATGTTAACTAAGAGCACATAAAAGTTGAGCTGGCTTTGTTTAGTTTGATATTAATTGTTTTGGATTAAATTTGCCATGTTTTTGTTAAATTAACCATTTGTTTTGTGTTTCATTGCTAGCTAATAAGCTAGCATTATGTGATGCTGTCTTTAGAGAGAGCATGCACAAGAGATGACCATTCTACTCCATGTCCTTTCTCATAAATGTAGGTATGTTACAATATGTTGATCTATGTGGTAATGTTTTAAACATATGGATGAGCTATTTTCTAAACACAGTTAATGTTTTAAAATGACAAATACTAAAAATGGTAACAGGTGTAAGAAATATAAATATTTATTTGTTTAGGGACATGAGGCTGGTGAGGTGTCTGGTGATATGTATGGAGACAAATACCTTATATAAGCCGTATACATGTTGTCAAACATGTGCAGACACATGGAAATAAACGGAGCAATTGTATCTCTCGTCCTCAACAAAAATAGCTCCATACTGGCATCTGGTGACCCTCACAATGCTTTGCTTGCTTATTACCCCTCATCTGACAATATAGAGCCAGACCCGATGGAAATGTTTCTGCACTAGCTCCTTATGTCTGACATGATACTCTCTGACTCAGATGCACTGCTGCTCACTCACTTATTATTCATAAATGAATGGTTATATTAATTTATTATATTGTTTTTTAATTGTATTCTTCACCACACACGTTTAGACTATTAAATTAATTAACTTAATAAAATAATTATTATTTTGATTAGAGCATGGCATACAGTAGACTGGTTCACAGTTTTAAACATAAACTAATACTACTAATGTGTCCCTGTTTATTTCCTGCTGCAGTGTATGTGAATGACATAAATTGACATGAAGTAAATGCAATTCCGTTGAAACAGTCCATAGTCTCAAATTGAACAACTGACTGTGCAAACATTTGGATAATTACAGGCAACATGCATTTAGTTTAGAATCTGGATAACTACAAATGTCTTTGTTGCCCAAAATACTATAATATGTACAAAGCAGAACCATTTATGGTAACACAGAAGTATTTAGGCTCGTCTATATTATTCTTTTCCCGACTAATAAACTCCGGAACATTTCCTTTTCTATTTTTTTCCATTGAGGCTTTTCCGGTCGTATTTCCGTTCAGTCCGCTTCACAAACTGGATGACGGGTGTTACCCACATGACTCTACATGCAGTCTATTTTGAGCCCCATTTGCTCTGAAGAACCCTGGATGACTTTGTGGAAATGTGCTGGTAGTTTTGAGCACCTTTGAAACGTTAGACATGGAGCCTCTAGATTTGGAAAACATGAACTTGACGGTGAAAGCCGCCGCTGCTGCGTACCCGTTATGTGAGGAATGGAGAGATACTTCGGAGGGCTCTGTGTTCCACCTCGCCAATATGTTCCTGTTCTTTGGCTTCATGGGCGGCAGCGGCTTTTATGGACTACTGTATCTATTCACCTGTGTGACTCTGGGCTTCTTCTGCTCCACTCTGTGGGCATGGTCGGACTACTGCACCACAGACTCTTTCCTGTGGAGTTTCGCCCTCTTCGGCGTGTGCTTGGGACAGGTCCTGCATGTTGCCTATCGGCTGAGGAGCGTCTCCTTCGATAAGGAATTCCAGGAGCTTCACAACTGTATGTTTAAAAAACTAGGAGTGTCACTCACACATTTTGGGAAGATAGTGGCCTGCTGTGACGGACAAGTCCACACCATAGAGAGGGACCACTGTTTCGCCATAGAGGGGAAAACCGCTATTGATAAGCTGTCGGTGCTCTTGTCTGGCAGGTGATCATTTCACTGATATTGTGCCAAACTGCATGAACACATTTTGCCATGTTCAGGGCTAAACATTTAATCACAATAGAAGATTAACACGTAACACAGCATGACGTTTTACCGGCTTTAATCTTTGGAATTCCAGCAAATTGACACTCAGGATTTCTCTTTGCTGTTGTCGAGCTGGTGCCTGTTTCCCGGTGCTGTCCACGGTGCTCACGGGAGGTTTGGATCCTCTGCAACAGATGCAGAGCGTTCAATTCAAACTTGAGTCAACGTTTCTGTAGTAGTACACCCTGTGGAAATTGCTATTACTATTACTATTAGGTATTACTATTTAAAGAGACACTTTACCTTCAAATACAGGTGAACTTGCATTGGGTGCGGAAGAATATCTTTGTTAAGTTTAAACATGGTTTTCTTCGGTTAGGTTAAATAGCGCTGGTGTCATATTCATGATGATAGTACTGTAGGGTAAGCTTTTAGGAGGGGCTCCCCCATCCGTTGGCAAGTTGTTGTGTATTTAGTTTAAATATGCCAAATTATAATTTCACGGTTTAGGGATTCTGTTGTTTGGTCAGCTGTCACTTGTCACCACAGTAACATTAATTCTCGTAATGGCCAATAGCATTTAAATACAGAATCAAACTACGTCGTAAATACAGATGAGACTTGTTGTATTCAGCCCAAAATTCATGATTTTAGTAGGTTAATCTATATAAAATCATTAGTTTAATTTATAATACTGTCCTTTGAATTTATTGTTCCTGTCCTTTGGGATCATTTATTGTTTCCTATAAAAGAAAAAGTCATACAAATTGTAAGTATAAAGAATGAGTTAGATGAGTGTTAATGCCTTTTGATATATTAGAATTCATAGTACTTAATTATATCTGCCTATTTGCATGCATCTTAGAATCGAGAAATTTCCACACCTCTAGATGTAAAGATTTGAACTTTGTAGCTTGTTGCACTTAATGTCACAGCCTCAAACACTGATGTCACAGCTTTAAAAGGCAGGACACCTGCTGTGATACAGTATCACTGCTAAACCTTTTAGCAGACGTTTTTATGTCCTGTGAGATTAAGTGTTGACTTGCCTTTTATGTTATGTGTTTCCCAGTGGAAAGTGAATTTGTTAATATCAACTTCACTCTCCAACAGAATCCGTGTGACAGTTAATGGAGAGTTTCTGCATTACATCTACCCTTTCCAGTTTCTGGATTCACCGGAGTGGGACTCTCTCAGACCATCAGAAGAGGGTGTCTTCCAGGTCCATTTTAGTCATGTGCATGGTGCATGTGCAAAAAACAATTCAGCCATTGATAACTGAGAAATGTAAATGGGGAGCATGGTCGTCCTGATATCAGAGGATTGGTGGTTCGATCTCTGGCTAGTCCATGTTGATGTGTCCTTGAGCAAGACACTTAACCCCAAAATGGCTCCTGTAGCTGTGCCTATGGTGTGTGAATGAGTTAGGTCTGGTGGCACCTAGCCCCTGCCATCAGTGTGTGAATGGGTGAATGATGACATGTAGTGGTAAAGTGCTTTGGGTCCCTAATTTAAGGTTCAATTATTTTTATGACCCCAACAAAAATGTCTTGCTCAACTTCATGTGCAGTTACATTCTTTATTTTTATCTTGTCAACAAATGCCATGGAAACAATGAATTGTTCATAAAAACAATTATTGTGTGTGTATTCAACTCCTGATGTATTTTATTTATTTGTGCCATAGATCTGAATAGATTTATGTCATGGTATGAAAAGGAACAGAATAGGTGTAAAGTATGAGTATTTATGTTGACTGCATTCATCAATGTGAGCCACCTCCAGGGTCCTGGTATTTTGAATGGACTTAATGGACTTGAGCCATTCTTAATGTTATTAGTTTAACAGGTGCTTTACCTGCTGCGACGAGTCCAAATGTCTGTTGTAAAAACAATGATTAAAAACACATCAATGAGCCACATTGTTGCACTAGGTGGCTTCTTCCGTCTTTACTATGAACAAACACACACAGACACACACACACTAGTTTATTTTTTAATCAATCCCGCATACTGCTGCCAGAAATACTCACTAAGGCACCAAATCAATCTGCCGCTGAAAATACTTCCCGACAGATGCACTATTTCCTTCTGCATGAGTTAGGTTTGTTACAAACTACAGTGGAATTACCAAAAAATGTCTTTCAATGAATCTGTAATAATTGTTTTTTTTTTAAGATTTACATCTTCAGCAGGAGCCAATGGGCTTAAAGTTGAGAGCAAATGACAGTGAAGGAAAGTATGAAAGTATCAATGACCTGCTTACACAGGTCATTGATTTTATGACAATAAGAAAAATATAGAATTGCACCTGCTTTATCCTTTTAGTGCAGCATTATGTTTTCTATGTTTTTGTCAATGGAGAGATAGCATTTCTTAAAGGTCCATGCATCATTTACCAACAAAACTGTCAAAGTAGATTTAGTTGATTGATTGATTTTGGAAACAAATCCAGTTGATGAGTATTATTGGTCCTTTTGATAAATTGTTAGACTTAGATTATTAGAATGTCAACTTCAAGTGAGTATTTGTTTTAAGTTTTACTTTGGGTTCAATTCCACCGTCCCCATTGAAGGACAATTGCAGTTTATTACAACTTTGTCCATCTTTTCCCCGATCACAGCAATCACTTTGGTTATAGGCTGAACTACAATATTTGACCCATGTTGTGATAACTGGAACGATCCCATAACTGACACACATGAAGGCCAACCTGATCTCTTTCTTATCATTCTCCTCAGGTGACCCTGTGTGCTGATAACCCCTGCCGATATGTGGGGTGGAGAAGGAAGAAGCTCTATCTGCTTTTTGCTAAGCATCGCTACATAGCTAAGATCTTTGCCCTGGTTGTGCGCAATGACATTGCAGAGAAGCTGTACTCCCTCAACGACAAGGCTTTCGACAAGTCGAGGCACCGATACGATCTCCGCTTACCAAGTTACTGTCACATGCCAGGGACTGATTTAGAAAAGGCAGATGTCTTCCTGCAAGTGCCAGTACAGGGGGCAAGGACTGCCTGAACACACTCACTTACGCACGCACACACACACGCACATGCACACAGACACACGCACACACACACACACACTTAACTGACTCCTTGCAGTGTCAGTTAGGTAGGGCAGTGTGGAATTATCTGCACCATGTAGGGGGTAGTTGGCACACTAGCAACAGGTGTGTAAGAGAGCTTTTTGGAAATGTTGAAGTGCCCTCTCATCCGCATGCCAAATAACCTATTTCACAGCCATAGGCAGTTATGCAGCCTGTTATTTATGGTAGTTTGATTTATTTTTTTCCCACCCGCATTCACTGAAGACCCCCCCCTACTGTGCCTCTGACTGGCTAGTACTCATTGCCTTCTTCGCAACATTTGTTCAGTTTATTGCTGATGAACAAGATTAGTGGAAGGTTGGAAGGGTTAATGATTTTAAGATGTGGATGTTTTCATAAAGATGGCAGCCTTCTAATTACAATGTCCTGATTTATGAGCTACGACATGTAAGACCAGAGGTAATGTGACTGATAGACTAAGAGACCCTGGATCACTTCACTTGCCTTACTAAATAGTCCAATGTTACTTCTACTGTTAGATGGTAGCATTTTGTCGGCCAGTTCAGCCTGAGAAGGATCACTCTAAGGCTCATGCTCTATGGGCCCAATGCCTACCCAAACCTCTACGGCATGTTAGCAACTTTTATCGAAATGAATGAAATACTATCTTGAAGTTCTTTTAATACATTATTGGTGCACAGTAAAAGTGACTGGCAGTTGTTTGCCAGCAGAAACATATCATACATGTTTTTCCCAAAATGTTGGAGCTGATGCATCCACAGAAGAAGTCGTAAATATAACAGAGGAGAGTTTGTAAATGTTTGTGTGTGTTCAAATGGTTTTATGCTGAAGCAGAAGGCAAACAGCTATACTTGATCAACTTTATTTTTGGAGCAGCATTAATTTGTAAATGTCATGCCTCAATTAAAAGCAGCTACTTACTTTACTGTATAAGTATATTTTAAATACATAAAGTGAAATTAATAGGTGGCTGCAGATGTAATGTGTAACATTGACCGATTGACAGCCTAGTCAATGTTCCATTGTTAAGATGTAAATGTGGATGTAAATTTAGTCTGTTTTACTGTAAAAAAATGAATTATACTTTACGTTACAATATCGATTTTTCTTATTTGGAGTGGTGTGTGTGTTGCGTGACAATAAAAATGTTAATGAGATAACACAGGTTGGGGTAGAATTTAATATACATAACATTGACCATGGAAGTTCATTGTTGACAACAGTAATTTAATAATAATCTCAACTCAAGGTTCATTAACTATTTTCCTCAATTTGTTGGGCTTTCAACAACAGGATGGAGTTGGTGTAGCACACTAAAACATTTCATTTCCTATTTCTTGCTAATTTAATATCAGTGTGTCTATGTAAAATCATTTGCTTTAAATATGTGTTTAAGTTCATTCATATTTGTATTACTTCAGTTGTGAATAACATTACCTAACTGTATGCTTGCTAACTGAAAAGGGAAGAAAGTTGTTGTACTGACGAGAAGAGAGCGCTGTCGCTTTAAGAGAGTTTTTAGAGAACGTGATGTATGCAGGCTGAAAGCAAAATGTGCTTGTGCTTGACCGTGGGGTTTGTAAATCAAAGTTGCAAAACGAAGATGGACGTGTTGTTGACAGTTCTCAGTTGTCACGGAGAAGTGCATCTTGAGTTAAGTTTATTTTGTCAAATTTATTAAATCCTTTTTGACCAAGGGTCTTTTAAAATACGAATACAAATATTTAAAAATTATACAATATGAAAATATAGTAAATATGTGTTAACATTAAAATACCAAAAACTAAAATATTGGGTTTTACATTTAAAAAATCGAATATATAATATTTATAATAAATCAAATTTTAGCACAACTTCAAATGCAAAAAAAGCAAAGACTAGACTAGAAGATTTGACTCAGTTAATCATGCATTAAGTTACCACCAATTCGATCAAAATTAAAGTGGGTTGATTCACTCCAAAACACATTTAAACACTACAATACGAGAGCATGCCTCTCTTCTATACACATGTCTGATAGGTCAGTAGAGGAAGCCTATTATAAAGAATATTGAAATGGCCTATTTCTTCATATTCGCTAGCGAAAAATAAGCATTTATGTATCGTAATACATTGACGTGTTTGTGATACTACAATCAGTTCTGATAATTATTATATATAATATCTGATAAATATGTGCTCTGTCTCCTCCGTTCGGAGCTCTCAGTCAGTGCAGACGCGCTGCTCTCTCTTTCCTGCCCATTTTAGTCTCTCAATGTCAGCTGTGAGGAATGTGCGACGAACATTGAGCAGCCGCCCCCATAAGGGTTTAGCCTGCAGTCACCAGCAGTGTCTCCAGTATTTCACAGACATCATTCCTCCTACTTTGCTGCAACATCGGCTGCTGCTGAATCGGTAAGTCACGGGACGTTTTCCTCTCGGTACTTTGACGAGCAGTTAGAAAGTTGTCGGTATGAGAAATTCCTCTATGTTTATCCCCACATCTATTTTGATATAAGAGCCCTCCCAGTGCTGGAGCACATCAGGCTGACACAGAAACAGCTCAGCAGCTGATACTGTTACAAACGACAATATTATGTCGTTTAAGGGAATATATTCATCTTTCAACAAAATGTGAATATTATTCTGTGAGCACGTGTACACTAATCTTTAAATAGAACAGATGAAGCCAAATATAGTAGCTTTCCTGTGCAAGCCACTGTGGAATGATATGAGGTATGTGTTTAGGTTGCTATGTGACATTGCTACATAAACTGGTCTTTGCCAATATTGTTTTAACAACAAATGTAACCCAACATAGGTGTTTTTGTATGTGATATGTCAGACAGAGACACAAAACACATTCAAGTTTGGCATTGGGCTTGTGCGAAAGATAGTGGTTGTTCAGTGGGTAACTATTTGCTGTGTAAATATATAGTGGATTAATGTCGACCTGAGCAGAGATTGAAGCTGCTCTCCCTCTGTGTGTTGTTATCTTGCTGTGTTGTCAGGCCACGCATGATTTTAGTGCATATTCGTGCATGTGAGAGTGCCCCACTGACTAGTTCACGGCGGCTGCTCTGAACTGTGATCACATAGGTGTTACAGCTGATAACGCTGTCCTGACCGACAGTGCTTTTGGGGAATCGTAGGACCCACCATCTAGTTCCCCCTTAACGGCGCTAACAGTGCAAACAACAGCTATAGTGACACAACACTATAGCTGTTGTTTGCACTCTTAGCGCCGTTAGCACCGTTAGCTGTGAGCCTCCGGCTTGCTTTTGCATGTTGAGAGCCATTATTAGGCAATCAAAATGCTCCCAATCTCATATCTTTCACCTTTAAAGCTGCATTAATCAATATTCTCTCATATCAGAATTAAAAATAAGGGACAACAGGTAACCCAGTTGGAAGTGTATCTAAGCTAAAAAAAAACTAACAAGAAGCTATTTCCAGTGAAAAAGCATGAAGGTTAGACTGGTGTTGGTTTTAACAAAGGATAGTTTTAACACTTTGGATTTCTCCATGCAGGGACAAGCTACTCACTTTAATCCTTTTTCTTCATGAGGAAGAAAGAATGCAAGTTTATTTATTTTTTCTTCATTTATTTTAGTGATAGCAGTGCCTGCTTTGTAGTTAAATGTATCAAACATTAATCATGTTTATTATGTGTTCTAATTATTATTATTATGTTATGTCTTCCATGCAAGTTTTTAGTGCTAATCTTTTAGTTGTTAGGTGTTATGTATGCTAGTTTATGGCTGCAAGACTCTGGTATAGTTGCAACATGTGAGAAAATGTTACATCCTACCCAAACCAACATTGTATTTGTATTTAGCACATGTGTTTTATTTAATTTCAGCATGGTTAGGTCTTGGATGAGAAAGATTGACTAACATACTTGGCACACATTCACAAACACAAACTGTACTGTGTACATTCAGCTAATTAAAAGCAATCCATACACTGGCTGATTGTATCTGGTTAAACTTGTGAACAAACCTCTTCAAATATGTAACACCCTAAAAGTGTTGGCAAAGTTTTGGCAATTAAGGTTATTTGTATGATGTGACAGCAAGGCTAGAGGAATATTTCGAGATTACTCCCAAATTTGCTGTTCTTTCTGTTTTTTGGTTCAGACCAAACCAGAGCTAAAAGAAAAGTGAATATTCAACATTCATCAGGTTGACACTAACACAACTCCAAATTAATTAATAAATGAATGCTGCTGGAAGTGTAAATAGACAACTGTTTGCTAACATGTTTACCATAACACCTTTATAAGGTGATGATATCTCTGAAACATACAAAGCAAAGAAAAACTCTGGGCTCAATCGATAAGCATATACCATTTTCTTTCAAACATCTTTGCTAACAAGACAATAGTGTAGTATAATAGAACAAACAAACAAACTATACATGAGCAGAAATAGTAATTTGACAAGTATGTTACCTATACGTCCTGAGCAAATCATCATTCACTGCTCACATTTTCTCTCATGTTGCCCTAGTGTTCAAGGTGACCCTACTGCAAGATGTCTTCTACCCCAGAGCTGCACTCCCTCCTCTATACCACGTTGCCCTCCTTCCCCCCGACCACTCCAGGAGTCCCGGCTGTGGAGCTCAATGCCACCTCTTGCGAGGAGTGGGAGCAGACCCACCACCTCCTTTTCCATCTGGGGAGCCTGTCCCTGCTGTTGGGTCTGGTCATCCCCACCACCCTTGGCGTGCACATGATCCTGTTGCGCCTCCTCTTGATGACAGGTATCCACAGTGCCACCTGCTGATGGCATTCATGTAGTGATAATTCTGTAGCTTGGAATATTGTCTAATTTATCACAGCCTCTACAGATCTATACTCAATTCACAAGTTCCCAAAGTATTTGTAAATCATTAACACAAGCTAGTTGAGGTTTAGTTTTGTTTAATATTTGAAGGATTTAGATATTTTAAAAGCTGTCCTGCACAAAGAGGGATCTCTTCACCAGAGCCAAGGCCCTAAAAGGTTCTGACATGGCAGATAAAGGAAGGAGAGAATGGCGGATGGAAAAAGCCCTTCCGACATGTTTATCTTATGCTTGGAAGGAGAGTGGAGACAGGAAGCAGCCAGATTCATGGGACATTTTAACAGTTCAATTATTTGTATTGTCCTGTGGCACAAGCTAGTCTCAGAGGGTTTTACAGAGAAACAGAAACAGATAGAGGAAAGAGTAAACATGGTAACTTTAAAATAAACTTGGATGTTCATTATCAAATATTAGATGGGTCATAATTATATTATTAATATAAATTATTAAATAAAGAAATCAGTTTATATGATAAATAAATATATGGTATAAGCTTGAACTGAATAACATATTTCTAGATCAAGTATGTTTAATTAATAGAACTTTGAAGCCAACTAAATGATAGATAAAATGGACATACATTTTGTTACAATGTAGTGTTTTTATGCATTCCATCTTGTTTGTGTAACATGCTATTTCATTATATTACTTTATTTTAGTCCAGGTATTTGCATGTCAGTGCTCCATATTGATTGAATCTTTATTTTTTGTTTTGGTTATTGATGTTTTTAGTTCATTCGGACAAGCACAATAAATGAGCCACAATAGTTATACACAATGTTGTCTTTAGTAATGGATAATAAACTAGACTGAAGTATTGAACTTTGAATTTAGATCTTGAAGTGTTAACATTTTGTATCTAGGCATATCTACATCTTTCTTCTGTGTCTTTAACCCTGACAGGATGTGGTCTCTTCATTGTGTGGGCGACTCTGTACAGGTGCAACCTGGATGTGATGGTTTGGAATGTGGTATTTCTGGTGGTCAACTTCATGCACTTGTTCTTCCTCCTGTACAAGCGCAGACCGGTGAGTTCAGCATGCCCTCATATACATTATAACAGTCGCTTTACATTTCACCAAAATTGAAATACCGGCTTCAGGTGTTGGGGGAACAGTAGGTTCATTTATGTTGAACCTCAGTGATTTCCAATCTCAGGTAGGAGGTTGCATATCCTCCTGGGGTTGGTCCTGCTTTATGGTATGCAGATAAAATTGATACAATGCCACTTAGGAATTCGGTATTAAGGGGCCTTCAGCAAGCTGATAGAATCACACGGTACTTTTCATAATAAGACAGGAGACCTGTACTTCTCAGTCACTGAAATTCATCAACTTGATTCAGCAGCTAAACTGTTGGAAAGCCTGTGCTGCAGCACTCCTCAGTGGGTAATAAGGTCAGAGCCAATCAGTCATTGGTTAGTTGCTGCAGCTGATCTGTGTGTGCTCTTCTATATGAGGGCAAATCAATGTCAATATCTGTAAACCCAAATGAGATCCACGTGCACGTGTGTGTAGAGGTGTCGTGTGTGCACACATATTACTTTTGCTAGCGATTTCACATCATTCCGCGCAGCATATCTCTAAATGCATGAGCATAATTATTGCCTACAAAAATAAAACTATTACAATTTAGTGATACAATTAAAACTAGGTCCGCCCACTTACTGTCAAAAAGAAAAACTACTCGCAAGCGAGCAGGTGAATGTTTCGCGAGCAGGAGAGCAGTGATGGAAGTCGTGGGACAGCGGACGCCCCTCACTCTTAAAGAATGGTTTTCTCCTCGCAGGCTATAATTTTGCTCACAGGAGCAGAGATATTCTGCACGGGGTGATGTGTTGTATTGTGTTGACAGTGAATTGCCTCATTCTGTGCATTAATAGCATACCAGTGTGTAAAGATCAATATTGAATTTACCATTTACCAAGTACTGGAGTTGATTTACAGCATGCAAGACTTTTCTTTGAAAGTATTTATTTTGTCTATCAAGTCACCCTACTAGTTATTCTAATTTGTTGGTATTACTTGGACACACATATTTGCCAATTCAGTATTTAAATTGTTGAATATTACTTGTAAATGACCATAATAGTTCTAAATGAGCATATTACAATACTTTAGTAATTCCTCAGACAATCAGACCATGATTATTTCAGACCAGACACGCAAACAACCCCTACAGATTGGAATTGAAATGCTTTAATATGAATCCCACTGCTTTTCTTGCCAGGACTTAACCTGCATAGCATTCAAGAGATAGGATTGGTCATTCGTCCATGCTTGCGCGAGGTACCAGCAACGCAATGGGTTCAGGTCCTATGCCCTGACCAATGGGCTATCCTGACCTCTTACCACTCGAGGTCACTGCCCAACTTCAACAAGCTATGCTGGGCAGGTTTTCAAGAAAAGCAGTGGGATTCATAATTAGATAACTGTAGCTCATTGTGATTTCTGGTATGAAGTCCTTTCCCTGACTATTTGATTGGAGCCATGTCATTAAATCATCACCAACCCAGACAAGTGGTCCCAGAGGTCTCCCTTATCAACAATTACTGAAGTTTGATTTCTATGTTAGATTTTCATTAAAAGATGACTTAAGGCTGTGACTGTGCTCTGCCAGATTAAGATCGACAGGGAGTTGCGGTCAGTCTACAAGCGGATGTTTGAGCCCCTCCATGTGCAGGAGGCTCTTTTTCAGAGGCTCACAGGGCAGTTCTGCACCATCCAGACGCTTCAGAAGGGCCAGGCCTACGCTGCCGAGGACAAAACCTCTGTGGACGAACGCCTCAGCATTCTCCTCAAAGGAAAGTATGTGCTGTTTGTTTGATTGTGGGTAGATTTGACATGTTATCTTATGTTTTAAGGATGAAAACATATGTGGGTTATATAGACCACTATCATTTCTCAATGTAGATTTTAAAATATTCTCTAAACCCTTAGACTGGAACCAGTAATAACTTCAGTGACCCATGAGCTCCAAAATCGACAATATCTGTGAATTATATCATATGATAGAGCTATCTAAAATTGAAAAAGATCCAAGATTAGTAATGTCAATGGATTCAGGAAAAACGTTTTTCATGCATGAACAATGAAACATTTGTTAACGTGATAAAAGTACCATACAGAACTCCAAAAGCCCAGGGGCTTCGTTTATAATTGTTGGGTAACAAAACGGGGTCTGAAAAAGGCATATGCCATTTCCCAAGCAAAAGTTGTGATCTATAAAATCAAACTTGACGGGAGAATCTGCGCACCTGTACGGAAACTCTGACCCATCTTGTAATACTGTGCATATATCACCAAGTACGATTTCAGTTTTCATAAATTGTCTGAGTAAAATCGCTGCAGTTAACACTTCCTTCAGTTATAGTTTATTCCATCGGGACAGATACACTGTACAGACACAAACTGAAAACAGCTATCCGATGCGAGTATCAGAGCTAATTGGAGTCACCACGGTGACTGTCACACACTTTGCCTTCTCCATTCACCTCACCTGGCAAATCTTCACCTGCACATAAGGATTGTGTAAATAAACACAGTCTGGAAATACAGCCAGTGACAGCTGTCGCACAATCACTCTATATCCTCATTATCAGTCCTAATCATAATGCCATAAGAAAACTAGTGCTGGGCAACGATTCAAATATTTAATCGCGATTAATCGCATGGATTTTTTGCGATTAATCGCGATTAATCGCATTGTTATGGCAAAGTTCAATATTGAATTCAAAAGTAGTGTATTGCGCACTTTTATTTTAAAAGTACTGCTATATGAACAAAAGGGCAATAACATTTAGTTCACGAGATGCAGGTAGCATGTTTTATAATTAATGTGAATATAATTCATACTTTGTTGTCATCTTATTCTGAAAACCGGATGTTCGTCTGAAGAAACCGGATGTTGTCTCACGTTAATGTTTCCGCTAACTTTCAAAGTCCTTCGCTCGCTCCCGATCTGTGCCGTTTAAATGCGTTTACCGTGAATTTCAGCATATAGGTGCACTAAAATTACTGACTACAGGATGTTTGCTGGCTTTTATCCCACTGTTCTTGTCATCCTCTTGTTATTATGTATATGTATTGTCTCTTGTCTTTCAATAAATAAAAAAAATTAAAAATCATAATAAATAAAAAAATGCGTTAACGCGCGATAAAAATAATTGTCGGCGTTAATTAATGAATGTGTTAACGCGAAATTAACGCGTTTAACTTGCCCAGCAATAAAGAAAACATAAATAAATAAATAAACACATTGTATTCACCTGTCAAACTTCCTTTTTTTAAACGATATCCAGGGTGGTGGATACCACTGATTGTCGTGATCATTTTGGAAACAATCTGTCTGATTCAGTGGCGGCTGGTCAATAGAGGGCAATGGGGCATGGCCCCACCTTGAGCCACACAAAAAAATAAATAAATAAAAAAATTATAATAATAATAAATTATACAAATTGTCAATATTTGTGTTTTTGAACTGTGGAATGTACCCAGTAATATGTGTAAAATGTGATATCTGCGCAAAATATATGCTTTTCCTGCTCGTCCTCTCCGCCTGTGTGCACAACACGTCTCAGAACGCGCAGCTAGGGGGGCAAAATCGTTTTTGCCCAAAAGAGGCGGGTCTATGAAGCAGTTTAGCCAATTGCTGATTAAAGATATAAATGAGTGACATACAATTTTGCCAATCAGCGCCCTCAAATAGATTCAGTGTGGGGCCAAAAAGATTTAGCCCCCCTAGCTGCGCGTTCTCGTCAGGAGAAGTCTCTACAGGCGAGCACTACTCCTCCAAGTCTCGTTTGAGAGGAGAACTTTGGCGGAGATTCTGCAGGCCAAAGAGCTGATATCAGATCAGACTGACCTCACAATCAGACAGCAGACTAGCGGGAAAGGGAAGCAGTCCATGCGAAGCTTCTGTACTAGCTGAACACCAGACAGGTTTGGCTAGCTGGATGACGTCATGCTAATAACTTATTTAGCATTTTAAAACAACGGGGACGGATCCAGCACGGACAGTTACAGGAGTGAAGGATGAGGAAGTAAGGAAACATGAGAACACCAGGACACACATGGAGAACTCTGTCAAGCTACATATTAGGCAAAGTGAACATCTTTTCTTCTACATAGTTGTCCTCAGTCTCATCTGCTTAACTTGGTCATGGAGGCATCAACATGTAATTGAGATGGTAAATTAACAGTGAAAACTCATCATAGCTTAATTTAACATCAGTATTCATAATTACACTTCATGTTTACTTCTCCTGATTTTTACCTCCTATAACAAGGTCCATAGGGGCATCTCAATAAATAAACATGTTATATTATATTATATAAGTGTTATTTACAGCTTTTTTTCGTGTTGGAATAAATGTTAAATATTTAACTGCAAAGTAGTAATGCGTGTTTGATACTTTAATTTTTTTGCATTAAATCATACTGGGATGTTTGCTGAAATTGATAGGATGGCCCTACCTAGAACATTTTCCACCAGCCGCCACTGGTCTGATTCCTGGAAACATAAATACTGCGGTGACACTCGTGATGTGTTATGCTGCGTTCACACCGAACCAAATTTTCGCGTTGCGTTACTTGTGGGAATTTACTCGCGGGATCATTTGTGGTTATTCGCCTCATTTGCGCCGAAGAGGGGGAGTGGCTTATCTCCATGGAAGCCATTTATTTCCGCCACCAACCATGGAAGAAATAACCTCTATTTCTGCTTATTACTTGTTGTGGAAGTCCCAGATATCCCGGGAAACTAAACGCCTTCTTGTCTGAGTTCATAACAGTAGGTATTTCCTCCCGTTGTTGTTGGGAATAGCACTGCACTCAGTAAGTATGGGAAGAGAGAGACTAACTGTCTTCTGCCTGTCCACAGACAGCCCCTCTAATCCACTGGGATGAGTTGGCATGAACTGCTTCATAGGCTTCCATTGCTCATGTGAAGCTGTGATATCATCATGCAGCACATGCGTACCTGTCATTTTATCTCAGACCTAATGTTGACTCTCTGTCTTGTATTGGGCTTTGCAGTCAGCTAATCTCTTCCTCATACTCTTCCTCCAAGGAACAGACCAGAGTGTTGTATTTGGACAGGTTTAATATGAAAAAGTACACAAGCAAATATTAGTTTTCACCAACATTAAGTACTGTGTTGGAGTTAGAATATTAATTTTACTTTTCCCAAGCAACCATGCTCGCACATCTTAAATAAAAAGTATTTTTTTTTTTTTTTTACGTGACCTTACATTAATGTTTCCACACCGTGAGCCAGAGGCTCCACCTTTTTTGTACCTTTTCATGGTACTTTTTGTACCTTTTCTTGGTACTCTACCTTTCTCTGTGTTTTGTAAGTGTGACTTCCACTTGTAAGCCACTCAGTACTCCATTCATTACTTTAAGGCTGCAGTTCCCAGGAGGTGGAGCCTCTCCCAACAGGGTGTGCAAAGGTGTTTTACATACAGTGATTGGAAAGTGAATTCTTTTGTTTCTTCACTTGCCAATCCAGTTGAATCCTGTATGCTCTGATGAAGGCCCTTCAGACCGAAAGCACAAATATGTGAATTCTGCATAGATCTAATGTATGGATATCTCTTCTATCAGAAACAGCAGCATGCCAAGTATGACAAAGATTTGAAGTGGTTTAAAAGATTGATAAAATCTTTGGAGCACAGCTGGGAAAAAAATCACACCACTTTGATTCCAAAAATCACGCTGCAGTCTCTAAATCTTCTGCAGCCTACAAACTGTAAGGAACTATAAGGAAAGAGAAATGTTGCCACACTGGTTACTTGACGGAAGCAGGAGGATTTTCCACTTCTGTTTCTCAGTCATTTGCTGACTTTGGCAGTGGCCATAGTGTCTCCAAAAGTGCAGCTGTAGGCTACCAGTTAACTAGGCTGTGCCGTCTTTGAGCTAACTGGCTATGCATTATATAATTATTAGTTTTAATATTTATAAAAGTTACCTTTGAGCCACATTAGTGTACCTAACATTAAAACAATGTTCGCGAATCGCGTTGGACGTGCTGGAGAGGGGGCGTGGCTTATCGCCCTGTAAGCCGTTCAACTGTCCGCCATTAACCATGGAAAAAATAACCTATTTCTGCATAGTATGTGTTGTGGAAGTCACAGATATCCCGGGAAACTAAACGCCGTCATGTCTGGTTCATAACATTGTCCAGAGGAGCTCCGTGGATTTTATCGAAGTGTATTCACACGTCGCTGTTTACTACAGCTGTATGAACACAAAATAAACTGATTTGGCTGTGATGCAACGGCAATAAACTCCGAACTAACTACGTAATCATGCCGATTTGTACTTGTCTTCTCCGACAAAAAGGGACTCCGAAATAACTACGTAATGATGCCGATTTGTACTTGTCTTCTCAATGGCGCTCGGATGGATCGGTGCTAGGCTATGCTAACATTGTAGCAGCTCCACCAACACTCAGAATAACGTCATCTAGATGTAAATACGGCAGTGTCTATTCATTGTTTGTACCATATGGTTTACACACACATTTATACACATAGTTTGGTCCGGTCTCTATTGATATGAGGTATCGTAGAGCTCTGGGTGAACACAGACGGCTACAGTATTTATTTCCTGATTCAACAACGGCAGTCAGTGATGACAGGAGAAACAACTCAACGCTGATAGGCTATCGCGCCGGGGCGTAACGCGAATATTTCGCCAAAGTTGAAAAATTTCAACTGACGCGTTTGGGGCGATTTGGAGTTTGATGTGAATTTGCGTACATCGCGCCACGAATTTGCATCAATCGCGCCGCGCCATCGCAAATTTGCGTTGCTCCAGTCTCATCGCGTCTGTGCATAGACATTGGCGAATAATTTGCGCCGCGTTTGGTGTGAACGCACCATTAGGCTAAATGGCCATTAAAGGAATAGGCACAGCCTTTTTTGGGTTCACCAGTCAACACAAGAAGATTAAGGCTTAAAATCACTTATAAGAGATGGCGTTTTTGTTTTAAAGATGAATCTGAGTTTTGACTTTGACGTTTCTTTGTGACAGGATGAAGGTATCGTATCGAGGCCATTTTCTTCACAACATCTATACCAATTCATTCATTGACTCTCCAGAGTTCAGGTCTACTGAGATGCACAGAGGAGAGAAGTTTCAGGTAATTAGAAGATCAGATGGACAACAGAAATAAACAAACTGCTTTTGTACCTTCATTGCTTAATTGCCTCAAATAAAAACGTATCGGCCTTGTCATCAACATGTAGATTGCAGTGATAAAATGAATAATAAGTCAGAGCTAGTGTAGTAACGGACCACTGTTGATCCGTGATCCGTACGGATCCCCCCCCTCACAGTTCGGCATGCATGGAAAACGTGGATTCGTTCCAGTTTAACGTTACACACAGTGTGAAATAAAGTTTTAATGATGACCGTTATCTGCCAATATTCAGTAAAATATCCCATCAGGACATCGGCATTTATACTTTTCTAGTCACCAACTCTATAATGTTACATTGTCAACAACCAATCCGTGTTTGAATTGAGCAGAAGAGCTAGTTACGTTGGCAGCACCGCTAACGGTCAACGATTGAAGGTTCCGTTTGGTTACATTATGATGCATTCAGGCTCTGTTTAGTGAAAATTAGTATTAGGCGAAGTTAAATTATAACAAAATCATGTGTTCAAATGTAATCTCGCAAAAAGTAGTTTTGGTTAGAAACTTGAATAAATCCAGTTGTTTGAAGATGTTTTCACAACAACATAGATATTAGAGATGAATTATGACCTGTTTGCAATACCTCTAAGCAGCTTATAATACATCTTTAAAACTACTATTGACAAGATTTGTTTTAATCCATAAAATTGCAATCTTTTATTTCTTAATCATTTGAATTGTGTGTTTTTAAGAAGATACAAAACACAACTGATGACAAAACTAAAAGTACAACATTTAGAATAGTTGATGGTTTACAGACTTCAGAGCGATCAAAATGATTTTTTTGGTTGGTTGCAAAAAAAGAATTGTCTGGAGCCTGGAACCAGCTGTATAATTAAACAACAAAGGGATCTGTATCTATCAATATAGATCATCAATGATCATCAATTAGTTTCGCCGGCAAAAAAACGTGCTGAGGGATCTGTAAAAGTTACATTTGCTCCCTTTTTTTCTTTTGTGCTGATCCGTGATACGATCCGAACCGTGGGTTTTATGATCCGTTGCACATCTAATCAGAACTTGAACTAACTGCTTTTTTGAAAGACAAATGATGTGTTTGACAGGTGACCATCATGGCAGAGGAGAACTGTAAATTCCTGTGTTGGTCTCGAGAGAGGCTCACCTATTTCCTGGAGTCGAATACTTTCCTAAATGAGGTGTTCAGGTACCTCATTGGCAAAGACATCACCAACAAACTGTACTCTCTGAATGACCCCACACTCAGTGACAAGGTAGGCCCAGGTCTCATGTCAAATTATAATAAAATGGCACAAACACTGGAAGTAACACATCAACAGCATAATGGATGACAGCTACAGAAATGATGGTGTTGATGATGATGGTGGTGGATGTGTTCCAGGCGGTGAAGAAGATGGACCGTCAGCCCAGCCTATGCTCTCAGCTGTCTATGATGCAGATGAGGAACAGCATGGCGAGCAGCAGCGATACTGATGATGTCCTTAACCAGATCCTACGAGGAGGTTCTGCTGGATCATCACTCCGTAAGTCACATTATCACCCCACAAGATGTGTTTTCAGGTTATTGTAACCATGAGTGCCTTACAGCAGTACAGTTTACGGCAGAGTATTGCATTGGCTGATCTCGCAATTTCTAAACCTTTAATTTGAAATAATCCGTTAAATCTAAGTAATACAAGCAAATGTACATTTACAGCTATTACAGTTATGTGTAAAATTTAAAAATGATTATAGCATTATTCAGATTTTTCCAATGTTGTACCATTAATGTGGTCTATTACTGCATAGGTTCAGAGTTTCAATTCATTCATCCATTAAAAACATGGGAAGCCCAGTGCTCCAATCCTAATCAAGCAATACTGATTACCAAAATGCTGAAAATAAATACCAACAAAATAAAACCAAGTTTTGAGAGGACTTTTTTTTTGTAACAGTCATGTATCCTCATACAACGGTTTGTATGTAATATGAAAAGTTATTTCTCGTTTTCCGTGTGTTCTCCTAAGAGCATCCAGCAACATCCAGAGTAGAGTGCTGATTCGCTAACTCAGCACTCTGAGGATGCACATGAACTCTTGATCTCTAGCACCCCCTAATTGTATTTAGCTTTTTTGGCACCCTTTGATATACTTGAAAATTCACAAAACGTGGGGCACACAACAAAGACTGAACATTGCAAGTAGGGATGCCCCCCAATACCCGGTTCTAAACGGGAATCGATAAGACAGTAGTAAATACCTGGAGCATCGATAAGGTCCGTAGTCAACGGTTCTGCTATCGGTGCTTTAGAAGTTATGGAATGAGATCTCGGCTGAGGCTGCAGCCCTGACCCAGCCGACCCACCTCCCTCTACCAGCGCCAGTCCTAGCCCAAGTCCCTTCTTACAAGCAGCTACAGGGAAGATGACACAGGATGAGTGTCACAGGGCTGTTACCCAGTTTATTGTTAAAGGCCTGCACCCCTTCCCAACAGTGGAGTCAAAGGGCATTAGGGAACAACTAATAAGTCTGTCAGTGTATATTGAGTTGTTTGATACATAGTTATTAATAACCTCTATAGCCCTAGCCCTATTTTTAGGCCTCTGCTAGAAAATTGCATACCCATACCTTTTAGACTGTAGATCTGAAACTACAAGGTCTATTTTAATAATTTTGATGGTATAATACAGGTAAAACTTATGAGAGACTTGTTCAGATGTGTAAATATTGTGTATATGTTACTGGTTAATAGTGAACGAAGATGGCACACAGCTCAAATTGAAAAGTTCCAGGTTCGCCTGAAAAAAAAGCACTTTTATTGAACATCTTTTTTGAAATAATGCAGATTGAAGCCTAAAAATACTCCACAGTCATAGCACAACAGGTTTGTGGTCTGTCCAAGCTAATTTTACTTAGCAGGCCAGCATAAATGAGGTCTGAGTACAGAATTTCAAGCCAAATTTTCATTTTTGGAACCAGATTTTGCGCTGCTCTATTCTAATTTTATATACTATATAACTACATATTAACTATATATTCACTTGCTTTATCACTAAGAGTGTTCAATACATCGTAATAAAGCAGTTTGGAATCATTTTCAGCCATGTTCAGTTATTTCCAGATGTCATATGTCTCATCCATGAAAAAAACCTGCTCTGACTCAGTGTGTAGGTGGGATTTGTAAGGCCTGTGATTGGCGGATTTAATTATATGACACGTTGTTAGGTCTGGAATAGTCCATTGAAAGCCGTCAGGGGTGTTATTTGGAAAGCTGAGGGACATTAGTCAGTAAAAATCTTGATAAGGTGGGCTCAACCCCCATGCGAAAAATAGATTGGTCCAGGCGAAAAATGCGGGCCATTTTCGCATGCCAGGTCACAGCACGTTCATTTCAATGCAGGCAGAGAGACCAGGAAACGGAGCACAGCGCTGCAGCAACTTTCAATGGATTAACTGTTTTTTTCGGGACGAAAATGACAAAAAGGTATGCAGATTTTCAATTTTTTTTCCCAAGAGCAGTGTGTGGTTTCTTGGGGTTTGTCCTGTGACTTTTGAATGCTTTGTCGAAGGTCTATTTGGACACGCTGGGTCGACGCCGTATCGAGCCCTCGTGCGAAATCATGTATCCATCCGCCATTATAGCTGCCGGCTTTGTGATGAAAGATGAATTTCGGATGCATAGTTGGCGGATTTTTTGGAGAAAAATCCTAATATTGTGATAAATCTTCTAGTGTATTGAATTAGTTTGTGTATAACTGTGTATAATTGTGTAAAATGGCTTGCATGATGATTTTGCCTGGACTTTTTTTTTTCCGATATTTTACATGTCTGGACCATTTTTCATATTTCTTGATGAAAAGTCCATTCGGAACTTCGGTACCGGTACTCGAACCCCAAATGGGGCTCGCTCAGGCTATAGAGGTTTTAATAAGGGGAGCAGCTGTGTTGTTATACGTTAGTGTTATTTTGAAGCTGCTAGTCCCATTACCATTCCAGCCAACACATCTTAACAATGGTTGTTACTACTTGACTTTAGGGAGATGACCAAGGCTCTGAGCACTAAATATACTCCTCCCTGTAGTAATGTTCTCAAATGTACATTTCACTAGCTAGGACCCGCCTCAGCCGATCAAACTTTCATCGATTATTTGGAGCGTTGAGGAATGGTTGAGGGAGATTTAGCCAGGGTGAGAGTTTAGCGGTTTGGGAAAGGCTTAGTTGAGGATCCACTGCGGCTCCCGGGGCCTTGCAGATGTTATGTTTAAAATTTCTCAAACTAAAGGCAAAGGAAAAAGCCCCGCTCTTTGCTCCTGATCCGTCAGCAAGATAAGGCCAAATCAGCTGGTTGAAGTTTAAATCAAAAGGCATTTAATAGCTAACAAAAGCAAATACAGTTACAAACTGAATCACACTATTAATAGTAAAACAAACAAAAAAACAAATATTTCATGAAATATGAGATCCAATCCGAGCCACCCAGTAGCCTGATGTGACTGCTCGGTGGTCCCCAGAAGATCTGAAATCCTCCAGAGTTTCAAACCCTTTGTCTCCTCAAAAAGTCTCTGAAGAGTCTCACATTACACCCATCGATCAGCTCAATGATTGGCTGAAATCCAATAAGCCCCTCCTTGGCCCTTGACCTGTTGTTCTGATCAGACACCTCACCCAGCCACTTTCTTCCAACCCCCCTTTTACAACACATTCCTCAACCCCCTCACACAGACACTCAACCACACTCCTTGGTTAAAACTCCTACAAGTAAACACACTATTGATATCCAGCACTAGGAGCGCTTTAAACTTAAATTCCTCACACAGATCCCCAGGTCTCCATGTGGGACGGAAGGATAATGACTATGAAAAATGATAACCATAAGAAAAATGGCTTAACAAGAGGGAGGGAGGGTGGGATGCGGAAAGCGTGAACAGGTCGAGGCTTAGAGTGGGTAGATATTTATAGGACTGTGGCCGGAAGTGGGGGAGATGCGTGGTCCTCCTGAAATTCAGCTAAAATGTTAGTATGTTAGTTCTCCAATTGTTGTTTGCATTGAAATAGTATAGTCAACAATAATTAGTTATTTAAACATTTCTGCTCTTGCCGTTTAAGAAATAATATTTGTTTACATATGAATAATAAAGTAATATTGATTATTTTCTTACAAAATAATCATAAAGAACCGATAAGAATATCGATAAGGAACCGAACCCATAAACAGTATGGATAATAGTATCTATAAAATCCTAAAGATCCATCCCTGATTGCGAAATTATACAGTGATTGGGTTCACGCATGTTTAGCATGCTCCAAATCGTCATCTAATGTGTGGAAGGCTCTGATATTCATGAAGTTTGCTGCCCATATCACTCGGATCATTTCTGACATATTTCTGATTGACCTTAATTAGTTCCGTCCATCTGGAAGTCTGGCATTTTTCATTTTGTGCATTTTTTAATGTATTTTATGCTGTCTTATGTTTCAATTTTGGTTCAATCCTCCGGCTAGTGTGATGCTATATTGGGAAGGAATAGTCAATATCGCCAACGATGATGTCAAAGGTCATGTGACAATACTGCTGCTGCTGTTATTATTAGTACTCAACCTTTTTTACATTATTATTCTGCTATTGGTACTACTACTGCTATTAATAATCTCCTATGTATCATTTATATCAGGGGTCTTCAACGTTTTTCAGGGCAAGGACCCCCAAACTGATAGAGATGGAGCAGGGACCCCGACTATATATATTGTATAAAATTATGTTTTATATTAAAATGGGCCTAGTGCCATGTATAAACATGTGCATCTTTATTGTGCATTCAATACTAAGCTATTCAAATAATACACAGGTTCATATATTCATGTTTTTATTTTAAACATGTGCAAGGTACAGTGAGTAGGGAGGCCGTGCCACTGCCATTTATAAACATACCTTGTCAGCTGATACCAATGCCAATATCAACATTGTCTGTCAATTGCATGATAATCATGCATACAAGCTATTCAAATTGATGTTTTCATTTTAAACATAAATGTGGAAACGAAAAATGTGTGATGGCCTATTAGTGCCACTGCCATGCATAAACATATCTTTCATAGAATACTGAACTATTAAAATAATAGACAGATTCATGTTTTTTGGTCGAGTTACAAAACGATCCATTTGGCACTTGGCATAATAATATACTGGCCTCAGTAGTTGGCTGTTGTGGATAAGAGCTGCAGTGTTTTAGCCAGGAATATCTTGCAAAAAAGATTGCACAAGGTGTGGGTGAAGTAAATAGTTTTAAAAAAAATGGTAACTTCTATTCAAATAATATTACAGCATGCAACCTTGTGTCTGGGATCTTAATCTAACCATTTGGCAGTATTCCTCCACGAATCGGCACCTTAACGTGGTGGAGGAGTTTGAGTGGCTCAGTGATCCTGGGAGCTATGTTGTCCGGGGCATTAGCCCCTGGTAGGGTCTCCCAAGGTTAACAGGTCTCAGGGGAGAGCCCAGACTAAGAGCGGTTCAAAAAACCTGGATGAATAGCAGCCCACAGACTTCAGCCACCTCGCCCGGACCAGGGATACCGGGGCACCCTCCCGGAGCCAGACCCAGGAGGGGAGCTCGCCGGCGAGTGTCTGGTGGCCGGGCCTTTGCCCATGGGGCCCGGTCGGGCTCAGCCCGAAGAAACAACATGGAGCAGCCACCCTGTGGACCCACCACCCGCAGGGACAAGCATCGGGGTCGGGTACAATGCAGACCGGGTGGCGGGCCAGGCCCGAGAGCCTGAATAAATGGAGGCAGAAGATGTTATCTTTCAGTCAGAAATGCACACATTCAGCGACACACAGGAGCTCTCTCAAGCTGGGCACCGGTTCACTCACACCGTAGGAAATGGATGGATGGATGGCATTTGGCAGTACCTCTGCGGCCCTCAAGGTGGAGCTTTGAGGTCCACTAATGGGCCCTGGCCCAAATCTTGAGAATAGCTGGTTGAGAAAAAGATTGTGGTTTGGGTTCAAATAAGTACGCTTATTATGTAGTTCATACAGGTGGCGTTAGTTAGTATTTACATAAGTTACGTAACAAAAAAGACCCTTGAAATAGGTCAACATTGCGTTTTGGTTTTACACAGGGCAGGAACAGCATTTCCTCTGTTCCTTAGTGAATGCAAACCCAGAACTTCCTCCATGTTAATTTGTTGTCTTGATAATTAATCATAATGTATATTTCCACCATGTTTCTACCTGACATGTCATAGACAGCACTCTGCTGCTCCCACTTTCTCTAGTTTACTGTTTTCATTTTTTTATTATTTCCAATTACCTGATTATTTCCATTTCTGGATCGGTGTTAAGCTACTATCAATGAATATTAAACATTCACATCAAATTATCAATGCCTCAGCTGCCATAGTCTTTCCTTTTCCTCGTCAGCTTTTAATGTGAAAAATGTTACGGTAGTGTTACATTTCAGTGGCAAAACTTGAAAGGGATTGTATAAGGTACTTACCAATATTGCATCAGTTTATTACCTGTAGTAGACGGGAGAATAGTAATGAACTGCTGTGGATGGGAGCAGCAACAAAATGTGTTTTAGCCACCTAAAAGAAAGAACCACCTAAAAAGTCTGTCAATTTAATGGTGAAAGATCTGAGATATGGAGCAGTTCAATTTCCTCTCAACGGCTCTTAACATGTCAACGGCACATAGCAGCCCTTTCGCCTTAGTATACTGTTAGCACCATTAGCTAACAGTTCTTACCTAAGGGGGTAACGGGGCAGGTGGCACCTTGATAACACTCACATGCCATAGGCACAGCTCACGGGAGCAATATGGGGTTAAGCGTCTTGTCCAAGGACACATCAACATGGACTGAAGGAGCCGTGGCATTTTTTCTGGGGCATCTTTTATTTGCTCCCGCCGGCCACACCAGAGTGGCCATGAATTGAATACTGGCTTTAAAAAAAAACAAAAACATTACCACAATGAAGCAGTGGAAAGCATGCTTAAAGATTGGGGTGATTATTAACATTTATCCGGATATCAACATTAATTGTCCAATGGTTGAAGTAGTGTTCATGTTAGCACTCTTCTTTGCTGATACAGGGGTATTTGTCTCAGGACAGGTTATTTTCTTTTTCTTTTCTTTTTTTAAATAATTTTTTTAATTCATTTTTTTTCTAGAAAAATCCCCTGGCACCAAGACCTCCTCAAAGATGAAGCCAATAGAAGAAGGCATGGAAGATGATGTTTTTGAAGAATCTGCTTCTTCCAAGTCTCGCCGTATGCCCAGCACTTCCACTGAGGACGTGTAGCCAGCAGGGGAAGAATACACAAGATCCAATGTATGCACTTCTTGTTTAGCAACAACAACAACTAGAATCTGATAGATACACCCGCAAGGCCGACATTACCACATGTTATTTTCGTAAGTAAATGGATATCCTCCTGCTGGCAACAAATGTCAGTTGAGAAATATCAAAGATATGTTTCTGGTCATTTAGTAACAGTTTCTCCATTACATAGTTTGCCCACCAGAGAGCACTGAAAAGTTTATTTTTACACTGTTAAATGTTCTTCTTACAAGCCACTAGAAATACCTTCTTATAAAAATGTCCTATGTTAATGCTCCACTGTTCACTGTGTTTGGTGCTAAGGAGCTATTTTGGGAAGCAGGCGTTATGGCTGCAGGGGCCCATATAGTCACATCATGTATCGGCCAATCATTTTGTTGTTTTTGCTATATTAATATAGATACATATAGCTTAAACAGAGTAGGCAAAAATACAACTGACCAACTGCCTGATTAATATACTCAAATGCCAGCCCACGGATTTATGTCTGCCGCTGGTTCAGTTGGGTCAGGGGTCAGCAGCCTTTACTGCCCAAAGAGCCATTTTGCTCTATTTTCCACCAAATAAAATTTGTCTGGAGCCGCAAAAGCTATTCGATATCACAGCTTATATACGTTTTATATATAGTTATATTATATATACAAAAACTATAGTTTGTTGTATTTATGAAATAATAGAACAAGAATAAAGACAATTATTGACATTTTATTGCTATTTTAACTTTTATGAGGAGAAAAAATACACTGTCATGTGTAGGCCTACATTGAGGACACAGAACTAAACACAGAACTATGCAGGCCTTCAGTCCTCCCCATAGTTGTGGGAAATAACTTAGAAATAAATATAACATATAGCTGCAGAAGTGAATCAAACACAGAACAATTCAAGTATATTTGGGTCCTCCCCATGTTTGTGGAAAAAAATATTAAATAAAAAGTAGCCTACTTTGAAATAATTATAACATATAGCTGCAGCCTAATATCTTAAAATGAGTAAAGATAAAAAATAGGCAGTTTGTATTTAAGTAAGACTAAAGTCCATTTCAGTGCGCTGTCATCCTCTTCTTTTTTTCCTCAGCCACATACAGCCATCAACTGTCGCGCGTTCTCACCTGTTTAATGTGCCTTTTGTTTCTGAACATCGCTGCAGAGTTTCTCTATGTCAGGGCTGTAAGATGTGACTTTGAGCTTCAAACAGGACTGCAGGCTGTCATCTGTGAGGCGGGAGCGATATTTAGATTTGATGTAGTTCATGCTTGAGAAAATCTGCTCGCATAAGTACGTTGATCCAAAGATGGACAGGACTCCAAATGCATAAGTCTTCATGTTCATGTAAGTGTCGGGAATGGCATTCCATGTTTCAAACACAAGTTTGTCGGGTTTGGGGAGGTTTTCAATATCGCTCCATTTGTGCTCTCTAGCGAGGACGGCCTTCTGACGGGCGACATCTTCAAGATCAGCTGTCAGGCTTTTGAACTTGGACACCCATAAGTCTTTATCAGCTATGTCCGCGAGTTCGATTTCCAGATCAGGTTGACTTACTCCCAGGAATGCAGACATGTTCAGCTGGGATGGGTCGATGTCCAGGGGTGTGACGGGGAAGGATAATGTGCTTTTTTCCTCCCTGAACTCGCTGAATCTTTTCCCAAATGCAGTTTGCATTTCGATAATTGCATCCTGTAAATACTCACAATTTATGTGAGTATTTCTTTCTCTGAACTCTCTCAGGGAGGGGAAGTGAGAGAGCTTGCCTCTCTGTACATCTCTGGCAAACACTGTCATCTTGCGCTCAAACGCCAACACATCCTCCAGCATCTGCAGAGCCGTGCCTCCCTTTCCCTGGAGACTTTTGTTCAGCGTGTTTAAGTGACTTGTCATATCTACCATGAAGTGCAACTTTTCCAGCCAATCTGGATCTCCCAGCTCAGGATAGGTGAGGTCTTTGCTTTCCAGGAAGGTTTTCACATGTTCCAGGCAAGCAGCAAACCGTTTCAGCACCTCTCCCCTGGACAGCCACCGGACTTTGTTATGCAGCAGGAGATCTGAATATGCGCTGTCCACCTCTTCCAATAACGAACAGAACTGTCGGTGGTTTAACCCCTTTGCCATTATTTTGTTCACTATCTGAATAACAAGATTCATCACCCCCATACATTATGGGGGAAATGTTTGAGCGCACAGTGCTTCTTGGTGTAAGATGCAGTGAAACGACAGCAGCTTTCGATCCAGTGACTTCTGAAGTAAAGTCACAAATCCCTTCTGTGCTCCTCTCATACTGGGTGCCCCATCAGTAGCCACTGACACCAAGCGGGTCGTGTTTATTTCTTTAGCTTTTAAACAATTCACAACAGCCTCACAAATGTCCTCCCCTCGTCTTTGCCCTTTTAGCGGTATTAATTCAATGATTTCTTCCTGCGGCCCATCAGAGTTCATATATCTGCATACCAGTGCTGTCTGCTCAATGTCGTTTACATCTCTTGACTCATCGCAGGCGATTGAGAATGCTGCAGCTGAATTGATGTCCTCAATTTGCTGACTGGTGATGTTTGTTGCCATTTTAATGGCCCTGTCCTTAACGGTCTTTGCAGAGAGAGGCATATCTCTGATTTTTTTAAACAATTTCCTCTTTGTTTTTGAAGTCCGAGAATAGATGCTCAGATACTTTAATGAACGATTCTTTCATGTATTCTCCATCTGTGAACGGCTTTCCACACCTTACTATCTCATGAGCTGCCACAAAACTAGCAGCAGTAGTTGAGTTTGGAGACTTGATCCACTTTGCGAAAGTATATTTACTTTGCTCAGTTTTCTGCAGCAGTTCAGAAATCGCTCTTTTTCGCGCATCTCCAGCTTGATATTTTTCAGCAAATGCTGTGTGTTTGGTCTGAAAGTGTCTTTCAACATTACATTTTTTGTTGTTTGCTAATTTCTCGCCACATATTAAGCGGTAAGCCAGCGTTGCTGGCAGTGAACGCAAATAAATACGTCCGCGCAGAATTAAATTCTCTATTTTCTTCCAGGAGTTTTCTTTTTTTGGATTTCTCCATTGATAACCTTACCGAGGGCGGGAGTCTGCAATCACGACGAGCCACCTGCAGGGGAAGGCGCTTGACGGCGACGTAATAGGATGTGACGCACATTTTAGTTGACTAAATATTAAAACGTTTTTTATTATCCGTGACACAGTATCACCTCAAACTCCAAGATAGGAGGTGTTCCCTTTGAAAGATTGTCCACTGTGCAAAAAAAAAAAAAAAAAAAGTTTTATTTTAATATTTTTTGTTAAAGACTCAGGGAGCCGCAACAGAGGCGCATGCGGCTCGCGAGCCGCGGGTTGCCGACCCCTGAGTTGGGTAGTAGTGAAGTTCATGTAATAAAACTAGTAGCAGAACTACATTTTGCAGCAGCTTGCTGGTAGTTTAACTACATTCATATTTGTATATTGATTCAAATAATGTAATTTAATTTTAAGTACTTTTGTTACTTTTCTTTTTTGTGTACAAACAATTTTAGGCCATAAAAGGAAATATTTTACCATTCCATCTAGAATGGTAAAGACAAGTGAACCCCTTTGACGAGACTGTTCCACACACAAGTCAGATGTTACAAAACTGACAAGTAAGACAACAGGCCAAATCTTTTAGACCATTGCTCTGAAAAGGAGAAAGTTAAACAAAATGAGCAGGGTATTGTATTTTTTGTTGGCCACTTTTTTAAATTAACTCAGTTGAGTTGCATTTTTTTTGCTGGCATGTGACATATTTGTGACATCACATAAATGTGACAATTTGCTCAGTAATTTTTCTAAATTTTTCCCTTTGCTGTAGTTCAGCTTCTTCCAATGTGAAGTAATTGGCAGGTTATGCTTTCAAAGTAGCTCCCCAACGCTGCTAAGGCAGTAGAGCAGTAATAGTGTACAGTGTGGCTTCAGAGCTTTTTCACTGAAAACAGCTGCCTGTTGGAAACAAGGCTGATGAAAATGCTGAAACTGAACCAAAACAATGAAGTTGAGAGCTGTAAAACCCAAACTATGAGCTAAATGATGCTAGAAAGCTGCGTAGAGCTGACGGTAACTGCAGGGTAGATTCATTCTCTGTGGGTTCATTATAAAAAGTGACACCATTAGTAATGTATTCTATTGGTAATATAACAATATTGATTAGTGCAGTTTTAAAGTGTCAACCATTAAGATTTCAGTCCTGGTTGATTTCGAATTTCTTTTTGAGTGAAAACAATGGAATTGCGCTCAGTGTTTAGTCTGGAGTTTAGTTGGGCTGATTCAGAAACTCCATACTAACATGTTATTCTTCAAAATTGTGTGCATTGTTCCATTTTTGTATGTATACAACAGAGACAAACTAATGCAGCATTTTCCCCCGGATTATCGTCACAGACACCCAGTTGGCAAATATATAAATATTGCTATACTTTCATCAGTGGGCCTCAATCACCATTCTGTTAGCTCTGGCAATAGACAGTTACTTAACAGACATTTATTAAAATTAAAATCTTCAAGCTCGGCACTTAAAATTGTCAAATATCAACATCCTTTATTGGTGGGGCACTAACAACTTATACACTTACGGTGACTGTACAATATCGTCCTGGACAGATAACTCTGAAACAGAACATGAGTTAATTTGATTCTGTAAAACATAACTGGTCAGCATTGATGCAAATCCATTATTATGTTTTTGATAGTATACAGACACAAACATTCCCTGTTTTAGCCACAGGTTCCACAATACAACATCATATTAGTAAGTGAGGAGTTTCATTTTTTTTGGAGAAATGATTTTATTCAACAAAGTATTATTTTTAAAATGTTGAAACAGAAAGCGGTAAACTGTACTTGTATATTTTTTTTTCTAGTCTTCCGCCCACCAAAGCGCTCAAACACTACATATCATCATTCACCCATTCACACCAATTCATACACTGATGAATACACAGGGGCTACCTGCCCATCAGAACTGACTCACCGCAGGCACAGCTAGCACAGCATGCAACTAGTGGTGCCAGGGATCAAACCACCGATCCTTTGATTGAAGGATGACCCTACTCTCCACTGAGCCGCAGTCACTACACTCGTGGGGCATGGGAGTGAAATGTCTTGTCCTGATACTGCTAGCTGTATATTAAAGCTTTAGATTAAATTATTGTTGGGAATTTATTGTTGCCACCCATAAAATATATGTGACCTAACTCAGTTGTTTGCCTTCCAAGATTAATATAGCCTTTGTGTTGGAACTGAATTGTCTGAGTAGGGGTGTGTTCTCGCATTTGTGGGAATGGTGTGCCCCCCTGTGGCCATAATGTGAAATCTATTACAATAAAGTCAGTGAAGTTGTTGATTGTTAACCATCGACCCACTGATCCAGTGTGGAGGCATCTTCCTAAATAAGGGGTCATTTATCTCTTATTCAGGTTTGAAGACTTATTTTAGAAAACAGTCTGCCAAATGGGTTACTATTTGCACTTCAGGCTTTAGCATATTTCTGATCAAACCATGCAAAAGCATTAGCAGTATTTTGTTACCTTTGACAGTTGCATTAAAATAATACAATAAAGTATGATTGACTCTTACTTTGAGTAAGGGTAAATATACCATTGCTAAGACTAAACAGTGGTCTGTTTCAACAAAGTACTGCTAGTTAAGCAGCAGCAGTCAAATTTCTTTTGTTTGTATAACTTTCATCAGTTTGATGATTAACACCAACTAATAGTAATGTGATGTATTAGCTGCAGTTATTAAACAAACAATAATCTGATTTGTTTTTGTTTTGTTTGCGTTAAATAAGTTTTTTGTGTGTAATAAGCCAATTTTATGAATCATATAAGGCTGCAAATAATGAGTTTGACTAACTTTTAACAGAATCTACTTTTTTTCACCATTTGTTGGTAAAATGTACTCCCTAAAGTAAAATAAATGGCCTTGACTGTGGGTGTTGATTGATTTAGCTCTGACTTTATAAAACAAATTCAATAAGTTATCCAAATTATGACAAAATGCAGGCCCCAATTCATCAGATGCTGGAGGGGATATCTGACTTTAGCAATAATGTCAGCCTTTAATAGATCCCTTCTAAACGTGTATCAAGTTGGGATTTTCCAAAGTAATTTTCTTTTTTTTTTTTACCAAAATGACACTTAATTTGACTTACTCAGACTGCTGAAGCCTCATATTAGCTTCATCTAAACTTTGGAATACATTTTTGCACAGAACATAGACAGTTGTTCCCCATCACTTTGGTTACACTGGAAGTGCATTAGGAAAGGATGATTTTATTGCCAGTATAGTCTTTGTATGAATATAACAATAATAATAATAACTTTATTTATATAGCACCTTTAAAAACAGAGTTTACAAAGTGCTTTGACAGACAAAGCAGCAAAAGCAAGGCAATAATAACAATAACAGAATGCTCAGTGAGAAAGTCGATACGATAAAAATAAAATAAGAAATTAAAGCTGCGAGCAGAGATGAACGGGCCCTCGACTCCGGCGGGAGTCCCGGCCGTCGGACAACGCACCCGCGAGTCCGACGTTTTTTTCCCGCGTGGACCACCTGATGCTGGAAATGATGCTTTGCAAACAGTGCACCGCTTCCTGTGTGGCGCTACAGAACACGCGCAAACATGCATTATGTTGCTCTATATCAAGTGTAAACCACATCGTGTAAAAGTCATGTAAATCGGATGCTGTTCGTCTCAAAACGCAGATAATAAATAAGTATAAAATTAAATATAAAATTTCCTTTTGCCAGTAGGTGGCGCTACAACAATGTGAACATTTTGTAATGGAAATGTGATCAGGCATCATCAGTAGCATCATGCATAAGATTTTTTTTAAATTTTTTATGAAAAATAATTTTAACCGCTTAGTTAACCATCAGAGGTTTGAAATGTTATGCTTTTAGTTATAGTCATCTATAGTGTTTTTTTTCATAAAAACAGATTCTGTTTTCATGGATTAACACAATTAATCCATGAAAACCCATGTTTTCAGATTATACATCTTAATTATGTATAATAAGCTGTTAGAGGTATTGTAAAAACCTCATAATTAATCTCTAATATCTATTTTATTTTAATGTGAAAAACTTCTCCTTCAAACAACTGGATTCATTGAAGTTTATCACCAACACTATATTTTACGAGATTACATGTGATCTCGTCATGATAACGTTTACCTTCACCCAATACTCATTTTCACTGAACAGAGCCTGAACGCATCGAAAAAGTAAACAAACGGAACCTTTGTTCGTTGCTGTTATCGATAACTAGCTCTCCTGTTGATTTTAACATGGATTAATTGTTTAGAGTGTATAAACAGAATTGAGAAGTGTTTCTGAGCTTCTGCAAAGCATGCTGATTGTTATTATAAAAGGCGAAATGCCCTAACTGAGTTATTGCTTAATTATAGTTGTATATAAAGATGGAATTGAAGGCCAAAAGTGTCTCGTAATATCTCAATATTAATAATTGATGTTCCACATACTTTCAGATGCCAATGGGATCAACCTCAAATTTGGTCAGATGCTCTTAAGACCTTTGTGATGAAAATATATCAAATTCGTGAGTTTTCATGGAAGAACCTTGACGTGGCGTGGCGGCCATTTTGCCTCATTCGGCATGAACAATAAAGTTGTTATAACTCCAAGGTACATTATTCAATCTGCAAAAAATGACTTATGCATGATGCTACTTCAAGAATGAGCATATATCAATGCCAACATTTTCAACAACACATAGCGCCACCTACTAGCAAAAGGAAATGTCACATTTTATACTTTTATTTACTCCTCCTAGCCAGTTGACCAGATCAGTCTCAAATTTAGTAAGGAAAACCTTACAACATTGAAGATGCTTCATCATGAATATTGTGAGTTTTTGTCGAACGCTGTTGCCGTGGCAACGCATCATTCGCCATGAAAAAGAAGCTGATGGCTTGGGATGCTCAAAAACTCATGGAACTTTATACATGTGTCATGGGAATACATATTTTATATGGGTTTTTGGCTTGGCCATTTTAAATTGCCTCCATAGCGCCCCCTACAATATTTCAAAAGAGCAGCCCCAGCGCTACATTTGAGTTACATGTAGGAAACTTGGTAGGCACATGTATCCCATAAAGACTTTTAAAAAGTCTCATGGAACCATGCTGTAAACCGTACCGGAAGAACTTTTTTGTTGGACTTCGCTGGCAACATTAGTTTGGGAGGAGCAAATGGTGCCAAAAATCCGAGAGTCATAGATGGAGCTAATGACAACAATTTTGAATGTCAATGCATCAGATTGCAGTGCAGACCTTCACAGGAAAGTAGTCTTTGTCCAAGTTGAGCTGCTTGGTTGCCTTATATCGATCGATGCTGTTTAGAAATGCTTGCCAGGACTGCCCAATTGCTAGCATCCATTTTGAAAGCTGAAACCCACCCTTGGAATATGCAGTGAGGTTTTTTACCAGCTGCAATGCCTCTGCTCTGAACAAACAACAGAACCCCTCTGGCAAAGGAAATTATGTTGACAGTGACTGCAGGGCAGCTACTCTTCCAAAAGTCACTCTCACCTCCTCTTTGTGAACCATTCACAACCCACCCCAGTAGGGTGCAAACAGCATCAGGTTCATTGTCACAGCTGTTGATAGTTTCCCATGGTTCAAGAAGTATTTAGGCATTGGAGAAAATCCACCTCAGCATCAAGATAGAGAGCTTTGATCCTTTTAAGATGAGGCCATCTTCTGAAGTCTTCCTGTGTCACAATGTTGCTTTGGTGACAGGCATGATCTTTTGAGTATAGACATCAGGGAGATAAAAACAGTCACCATTGTAACTAGAGACTACCAATTCAGTCAAAACAAGGATGCTCAGTATTCTCCTGGCTGAGCATTTTTGTATTATGACTGATTGTATTACATTTGTGAGCATGTCATTCCGGTCAAAGCCACCATCGCTGGAAGTGGCATCAAAATGAGATTATCAGGGTGCAATTCTAATGAGATCATATTCAAAATGGCGTTGATTTATTAATCTAGAATGTGTCAATTGTAATTTGCTGGATTTGCATGGTGACCAAGCTGCAGCTACCCCCTGTTCCAGCTGCCACCGCCGAGCCGCAGCTACCCCCGGTTCCTGTCCCCACCGGGCCGCAGCGATCTCCTGTTCTTGCCCCCCAAAGGCCCCATCTTTCCCTGGCTGCCGCCAGTCCCCAGAGCAACTCCGGCAGTCCGGTCGTTATCCTCCTGCCCGTCCCCCGAGGTGCTTCTGGTCATCCTCCTGGCCACCCCCCGAAACGCTTCTGCCAGTCCGCCTGGAAAGAGATACAGAAGTGTCAGCTGCCGAACTACCAGACTTCAAAACAGCTTCTTTCCTTTGGCTACGAGACTCCTTAATTCATCCTCCACCCTCTATATATATACAGTATATATAATTTCTTCTGTAGCAAATTGTGACTACAATCTAAATTTCATTGTGCAACCCTGTTGTACAGTGACAAATAAAAACCTTGTAACCGTGTAGCCTTTTCATACATGACAACACATTTTAGGTGAACATTAATATATTTTTTATTTCACTTTTTACTTTTACTTTACCATGATATTTTGCCTCTGAACATCGTCTGCTTTCTGGCTGGCTACTTGAGGTTGGTGCTGCGTGCACCAACCAAAATGCAGAATATTAAATTCTGTGAAATATAATGTTTTTGGTGGACTGCGCTCACGGAGGAGACAACGGGCTGTGACCTCTCAACCCGAAACAAAAAAAAACACAACAGAAGACAGCTGAGTGACAAAATTAAACGGGAAACCCAAAAATGACACAACGTAAATAAGAGTTAATTTTGCCCAGTTGACCTTCAGGAATTTCTGATGGAGTGGAAAGTGTCTAACAATGCCTTTACTCCAGAAACAAAACAGGGAATGAATCATCTGCCCAACACCCAAGAAATACTGCTGTCACAGTCATGGTGAAGAAAATAGAGTGAAAGTCTGAAAAAAATACAGTTGAAAATTAACTTGATTAAAGTTTCACACGTGTTGGTTCATTTCTTGTGGTAACTGTATTCTAATGTTAATGTGACAATACATTTACAAGATTTTGAACTTGATAGCTGGCCATCCTGTTTCTTTTTCCAAAAAGTATTTTTCCAAAAACAAGAAGGGGGATCCCGTCTTACGTTCTAGCTTTCTTTTTGAAACAATTAAACTTCCACCGAAGATAAATGACCCACAGTTATTTTAAAATGAGCACATGTGAATAGTATCCTGAAACAATGGGGCTTCAATTCATGCTCTTGATCTCCACCCTTATTCTTTTTCCATTTTAGCACAGCTATTGCTGTTGCTACATAACTGTGTACTTTGGCAGTGCCCTTCCGTGAAACAAACAGGGCTCAATGTTAATGGGAGGCATTAGTCCCCCTGGATCAACATGAAATGAATGTCTATTTTCCTGCTGCCCCTGGCAACAAATATGACATATCTTAGCCTGAGCCACTAATAGCCCCTAATAAGAAGGAAATGAAGCATATTTGATTTGTGAGACAGGGCATCCCTGAACTAATCTCAAGTTACAAACAGTCCAGTCTCTGCCTACATGATCAATAAAGTGGCTAGCTGAGATGGATGGTAATGGTCCTCTCTGTCTGAAGACTTGTACACAAAAATGTAAATTATAATTAAAGAGTAAGGGTAATTGAAGTAGACACTACCTCTTTCAAACACACATCTCCACCTCAGACATTCAACCTGACTTCAGTGCACTCATTCAAGCCCAACACAGACTAGATTTCTCGCACTGAAAAACAGAAAATTAGGTAATTGGACTATAAACAATAGTGATTAAAGTACTAATTTTGCAGAAACATGATCTTTGTCAGTGTTTCACTATTATATATGGATATTTCATATGTATATTTGTCTGGATCATTATTCCTGCTGCAGATGTTTAAGGTGGAGCTTAGTTTAACTCCTGTGTACACTGTTGTTCAGTTTGGATAGTCAGGAAGGGTTTAAAAAATTCTAATTTACAAAGTAACTCGTAACTAAAGCTGCCAGACAAATTGGAGGGTAAAGTACAATATTTCCCTCTGAGATGTTGTGGAGTCGAAGTACAAAGGAATGGAAATGGTAATACTCATGGAAGGTACCTTGAATTTGTACTTAAGTACAGTACTAAAACAAATATACTTAGTTATATTCCACCACTGATCATAATATTTACTCTTACCACTCGCAGCTTATCAAAACCATACAATTTACTGCTTTTTATAAAGATGTAGAATAATATAAAGCAGGATTAAGTTCAGTCTATTGGTCCGGCCCTCCACAACAGTCCATGTTTGTCAGGTGGCCCCTTGGGAAAAATAATTGCCCACCCCTGCTGTAGGAAGATTGCATATTCTCCCTGTGTCACCTTTTTCTACTGGTTCTCCGGTGTCCTCCAACAGTCCAAAGACATTAATTCATTTAGGTTCATTGAGGAATGTTGGAAGTGGAAGTGGATCTCTGTTTCAGCCCTGTGATGGCCTACCGAAATGTCCAGGGTGAACCCTGCCTTCACTCAATGTCAGCTCGGACTCCCCGTGACCCTGAATAAGATTCGTGGTAACAGATAACAGATGGATGGATACTGTACATTTCACATTCTGTCAATGGAAGGGATGGTAATACAAACTTCTCTATTAATCACAATTAAACAACTGAATAAAACCAAGTACACATTAATGGGGGAAGAAAGAAGACAGATACAGAGCTAAATATACCATTTCACCGTGGTTGTGGGCAGCCATATTCAATGAGGTTGATCATTTTTCAGTTAACAGTAAACAAACAAACACCAAGCACAAGAAGCCTCTTTGTATCAAATCTTAGAGACATATATAGTATAGGGAAGTTTGATTTACCAAAACAGAACAAACTACCATACAGTTCAGACATTTAATAAGATTATGCAATGATAATCATCTAAACTGCATTAAAATGCAATTTTATCAGAGGTGGATGACACAAAGTAATTTCATTGATAAAGACCACTCTTTGCTCTGAAGTTTAGAGCTTGTCAGGAAGCCCAGCGTTACACAGACACACTACAGGTCAAAAAGAGAACACTATTTCCATTAGAGAGGCGATCAGCTGGAGGTCCAGCAATTTGTCATGACCACTGTGACAACCGCACAACAGGTGAGGCCAGACCAGTGAATATATAATAGAGGTGAGCGGTGTGTGTGGGAAAATAGAGGTCAACAAACATTCTTGGCATAACTAGGCAACATTTCAAAGAGGATACACAGCCCCTGTGGTGTTACTGTGGGTTGGCATGGGTTAGTGTGTTGAACAGTCAGAGATGTGTGGGGGATGTTGTGCCTGTCAGATTTATGGGGGTTCAAGGCAGTTTCCTCTACTGCTGCCCTCCCTCAACTAAAGACCCGTGTCATTCTCCTATCAGATTACCATCCTTGCGCACCTATGGGCCTCTCACTTTGTCGACCATCCCGGTGACCTTCACATGGTCCTCAAGTTGTCAGGATCCCTGTCAGACCCTACACCTCCCATGGCCACACAGCTGCAGCCACTCCAGCTGATCACCTCCTGCAGCCTGACACACCAGACTCAGGTCCCAATAACGATACCCCTGGCAATATATAAACTCTGGTCCTGCAGTCTGGGGTTGTCAGGTCGTACCGTCTTTCACCCGCTTCTACCCCGTTGCATCTACTCCCTCGAGCGCCTGCCTCCGGTGTCCGTCGGTCCGGGAATCCCCCGTGCCCTCTGTGTTAACGGACTACTCACCGTCGATCTGCCTACTCTCTGGTGTCGGACCACAGGCTCCACACCTTCACACACCTTCTAAATAAAGTCTGTTTTACCGTACTCTGTCTCCTGTGGTCTTGCTATTGGGTCCTATCCGTGAAATCCCGTGACACAAGTGGGTACAAATAAGATTAGATGTGATTGTGCCTCAGTGTGTGCATGTATACATGTGTGCACCTCCCTACAGAGGGTTGTCAAGTAAGTCCACTGCCCTAAAAGGCAACAGCTATATTATAGCTTTACATAATATATATATATATATATATATATATATATATATATATAATTATTTATATATATATATATATATATATATTATTATTTATATATATATATATATTTATATATATATATATATATATATATTATTATTTATATATATTATAATTTTATTTTAAATATGAGCTTTAAAATGTGCATTCTGGTGTACTCTGAGAAGAAAATTAAGTGATAAGACATTTACCTTAAGCAAAATAACTAATTTATTACTCAGTTATTAATCAGTATTTCAGCTCTATTATTATTAACCTTTATTTAGACAAAATCTATTGAGACCGAGGTCTCATTTGCAAAAGTTTTAGTCATATAAAAACAAAGTTAGCAAGAGTAGCGAGAACCATCGCCTATATATGATAAAATGATTAGTTTTCATTGAACCCTGTTACTCTATGGCTTAATATTAACTTCCACTGTTACTGTAAAGCTGTTAGAATTGTGGCCTATCTTCTATTTGCAATTAACATGCATTAAAAGTTAAATTATTTTAATTAAAGTGATAATCTACTCTAGCTAAAGTAGTTTATCAAGAGTAAAATAATAGCTGTGATTGAACTGCAAGCTGTTCGGGTTCAACGTTACTGAGTGACCGCGTGAACTGAACTGGAACACGGTGGGGTTGCATAATTCATCACGACATCACCTTTTCTCCTAGTCTCACTCCAATCTGAGAAACGCTGGCTGGCTGGCCGGTTCAGGATGTTATGACATATGAGAGATTTGGAGCAGATTAGACAATGTACGGCCGAGTTACAACAACTTCCTGTTTCGCAGCGAATGGTGTTTTTTTGATGCCACGCCACGGATACATAGTTCGATAACTTTTTGATCTTTGAGTAACTTTTCACTCCCAAAGTCTCAAGAGCATACTGAAAAAATCTGAAGTTGATCGGGTTAAATCTCTAGGAGTTCGTTAAAGTATGACGCCTTGAAACAGTCCAAAAACGTCATAAAATTCAAAATGGCCAACTTCCTGTTTGGTTTAGAGAAAAATTCCAAGAGGATTTTTTGTACGTCCCATCACGTTCCACATTCCTACCAAATTTCATACAGCTAGGTGAAACCCAATGTTGAGGCTACTCAATAGGGGGCGCTATCGAGCCAATATTTCATACAGGACACCCCAATCAGACTGCAATTTTCGCAAATTCTGGCTGCCGTGCAAAATTTCAAAAAATTCCCAGTATCCCAAGCACTTCCTTTTTGCGACGAAACACGTACGATAATAATAATAGTAAACAATAGGTCCTCCGCTCAGACTACGTCGGTGCTCGGGCCCTAATTAATAAGAAGAGGTCACAATCTTAATCCATAACAACATTCCATACATTAATGAAACAACTATCACAGACTCAGAGGCAAGATTGTTCATCACTGAACAATTGAAAGGAAGTAGAATTGTAATATGCATCAAATACAGACTCACCTGCTTTTTTTCCCATTCATTGTTTTCATAAACATCCAAATTCGAAGAATCATTTACCGTCATAACTCATCAACCCTCATCTTGCCAGTCTCCTTTAAACCCTTTCAATCAGCACTCATACTGTGACTGACTATGGAGTCAACATAAAGAATACTCATACGACTCACCATATCACAAATAATACATACATTTTTTGCTTCATAGAATAACATAATTAACCATCAGTAGTATTGCCATCTCTGACCCAGTAAGCATAACACTAGTAACTGACAGCAAACATCACAGATGGTGTTCCATCAATAAATTACTCAAAAACAGAGACTTCACAGAATATTTTGAACAAGAGTGGACATCCTTAGAACATAACAGACCCAGGCTAAATAATTGATTAAATCAGAAAACAGAACTCTATTGACTCAACTAAAATAACAACATTTTGATTTAGGAGACAAATCAACACCTTTCTTGGCTAGTAAACTAAACAAAATAAGGAAAAGACATCAAAGAAAAATAAAGAACCTGATGTGAAAAAAACTCTTGAAATATCAGAAAGAAACAACATTTTTCAGTTATTTTTACTTGAAATTGTACACACCATAAGATATCCTTAATACAGACAACCTAGACTGTTTCTGAAGGAGGGTCAGCAAATATGAAACTAAACTATCAACATCAAAGGAGTTACTAACATCAATAAGTTAATTAGTAATTACTAATAAGAACGGGGCACCACCCTGCGGACAGGGACCAATAACCAAACTATAAACTAAGTCTCATAATTAGTGTTCACTCACGATATTAACAGTCTGAATACTATTACACGTTTGGAGTGAGAGTGAAGGTTTAAGTTCGAGCACAGGCCACTACATCCAGCTATTATTACACACATATGCACAAGTAATCAGAGAAGACTGCTCTTTAAAATATAACAGAGTTTATTAAATCCAAATAATAAATGATCGAATCAGATAATATCAAAACCAACAAACACTATCATACAATTATATGTCTAATACCTAAAGTCAAGTGGGGTAAAGATATGTATATATAGTATATATGTACATGTGTGTGTGTGTGTGTGTATGTGTGTGTGTGGGTGTATGTGTGTGGAAAAGGGGGGAGCCACTCAGACAGTGGGGGGGTGATCTCAAAACGGGGCGTGGACCTACGAGCAAAGATGGCGGAGTCTAGAGACTACGACAAGATGGCTGAGAGGGGCTACGTCGTGTAACCACGTGGGACGACGCACACTGTGGGTTGGGACAATAGATGACTACCCACGGGTCTGAGATCGCCAGCGAAAATCAGTAAATCTAACTATGTGTGTGTGTATGTGTTAGTAGGGCGAGAGAGGGGGAGAGAGAGAAGGAAAACCGAGCTCTGACTGCGCTGCTGGGCACGGCAGGGAGATGTGAGAACAGCTGATCCTATCCGCAAAACTCTGCGGTCGGGTTCTGAACAGACCAGTCACGCTTATACGGTGATAGTTACGGTTCTGAATCTCACTCACAGAGCCGATTTGAAGAAGAGAGAATAAAACCGAAACAAAATAAAAGAATCCCCAAAACAAAACAGATCTTTATCGCTGCGGTGGAATGCGAGTTTGTTTCCTTATCACCCCGAAACTCGGTCGGCGAGACGAGGGTCAGCCACCGTGGTTTTAGTCTTTACAGTAATAAAATCACAAACTCCGCATCCACTAGCAGTGACGGATCTAATGCAAACAGTTACAGCAGGAAATACACAATATAACGGGACTCCGTGGTCCGCGATGCTTGCAATAACACGTTCTAAACACGACAGTAACCTAACATAACAAGATACGGGAATAACAACGACAAACTAATAGTCTAAATTAAACTAATGCCCAGATACCAATGATACTCTTACTTTTAGAAGCTTCTTTCAGTAGGGTCGGTTTCCAGTGGTAGGAAACACTCGGTCCTCGAGTAGTCGGAGACTCTCGGTGGCGCGCTGCTGTGGAGCTTGGCGCAGACTCGACCTCGCTGCAGAGAGGGGTTTTTAACTTCGGCTGAGGGACAGGGGTCTCTCGTCCATTGCCGGAAATCTTCGGCTGTGAAAGGGGCTAAGTTGTCCTTTTGCCGGCAATGTGTACACTAAAGGGTGGGGGAACGGGTCGTAGAAGTTATCCGTTCTCACTTATATTGGATATATATATGGGATAGAAGTTATCCAAACTCAAAATAAGAAAAACACAGTCTGTGGTTCGACCAGCGAATGTAACATGTGACCTGATAGGATTTGGTGAGGCAAGCGCTTCCTGGTGGGTCTTCTTGTCCCAGGACGAGTCTGGAGTGAAGAGGAAGAATGGCGTTTCCTGCTTGCTTATAAACCAGGTCTCGAACCCAGCCCTTTCTTGGCCAATGAGGGACCATGATCAAGTTTTGGCTGGAGCGGGGAGGTGTGGTCATCCATCTTGGAGTTCGTATCAGACCCCAGATCAGGCCTTGTTTGAAAGGAAGGAAACATGGATGCTCCTTTGGTTGAAAGCACATGTGAGGGTCTCAGCCAGCCAGGAGACCAGATGTCAGACCCCAACACCACTCTAACAGTTAACACACTGAACTAGACCCAGAACTCACCTCAAAAGAATTGAGAAAATCAATCAGCAAGACAATAAAGCACCTGGCCCAAATGGATCCACTGTTGAATACTTCAAACATTACAGAATGCTACAAGGAAATGAATTACCCACTGCCATTATATTTAAACTCTAAACATAAACTTAATTTGAATCGTTGCACACATACGTACATGAAATCTAACGCCTGCATTTAACCCATTCTAAGCATTTGGGAACAGTGGGTTTGTTGTGGGTCTGTTTGCATTCATGTCCCAGTAATGCCCCTTAGTCTGTGTTTTCTCGCCTTGCATGGTTACACCTGGACCGTGTTTGTGCCTTGTTGTGTATCATTTCTGGAATATGCATTGAATGTGCTGTAACTCTGTTATGTTCATTCTTTACACATGACATCTATCACACTTTTGTCCATCCTGATAGAGGATCCCTCCTCTGTTGCACTCCCTGAGGTATCTTTTTCCGAGGCGAGGGGCATGCATGTTGTAAAGTTTGTAAAGCCCTCTGAGGCCAACTTTGAATATTGGGCAATACAAATATAATTTAATTTAAATATCCATCATCCGATACACCCTGATGAAACCGGATGCATCTCAGGCATTCATCAGAGAACACTCACATATTTTTCCATTTGATGGATAAGACTAAAGAACACAACACGGCATTCCATATCGCTGAATGCAGAAAAAGATTTTGATCAGGTAGATTAGACACATCTTTCTGCAGTATTGAAACAATTTTGTATTGAATCATACGTAAGCATCTGGACAAATTACTTGGCAACTCACCATCAGCATCAGTAATAACAATGGACATATCTCATTACCCTTTCAGTTGAACTGAACTGAACATGCTCACTCTCCCCATTGCTATTTGCCAGCTGATAGAACATTTCAACCTAATCAACACCTGTATTTTTCAATATTTTCAGTTGAAATCAGTCTCAAAGTCATATTGAGCCCCACCAATCCAATTTATATCAACCCTCATTGCTTGTAAAACTCTCATATCTATAAGACCATATGCACAATAAACAAGCACTTAACTAAACCAACCAATATATGGACAGCTGACTCAAACTCAACTTGAATGACCCACTCTGGCAAACATATGTTTCAACACTGTTAAGAACATCCAACATCAGTATGCTTAATTTTAACGATACTATGTTCAACCAGAAAACACCTAAAAGCAATATTTACGGCAGCCTCATTTCATCACTTTCACATCTAGCCAAAAAAGTATCAACTCTTACGAAGTTTTCTGACTGTCACTTTGGCACATTTTAATAAAGTAGCACTGCAAAAAAAATCCTGCCATGATGTGTAAATAAATGAGATGGACATTAAATGAATCGCATGAAAATCAGTTCTTGCTTTGGCAGCAACCTCACCAGTATCTGAGTAATTTGTCTTGGAAGCAACTGGATTGAACAGCAAACAATGAGAGCCTGATCAGCACTGACGTAAGAATATATTATTAAACAGGCTTGCTCTGGAATTGGTGCACTCATCTATGACCCGGGACCTTTACCCAGGACAGAATAATTGCAAAGAATGTGACGTTTACTCTCATTGGACAGACAAATGTATATTACGTGTGTTTGGTTAAAAAAACAACAACAACAAACAAACAACATGTATTGCAAGGCCCTTAAAAAGCCCACTGCCCTGTGCGGCAACATGACTCGCACACCTCTCGCAACAGGAGTTGTCGAAAGTGCCAAGTATGTGCATGCTGGTATCCCCAGCATGCAATAATCTATCCATCCCTCATTGACAAATGTCTTCAACTTCATCCTGTTTACATCTAGCCGTGGTATGGCAGCCTACGTAGGACACACCAACGTAGGCTGCCATACCACTAGGTACTAGGTACAATATTAGCCACTTCTAGCTCCACTTGTTCAATCCAGCAGATGTTCCGAAAAACAGTACCAGTAACAAGATGGCATCGTAGCTAAACTGTAGGTTATACATTTTCATATAAACAATTGCATATAACCATTGTTCTATTTCACTTTTACATAATCACTGGACCTTCATAGCAGAATATGAAAGTCCAAGGCTTGGTTTGTTTTCTGGAGGATCCTGTTCAGTGAGAAAAGAGTTAAATGAAGTAACCGAGCAGACCTATTGCATGGAGTGTGCTCGCTTTTGTGATTCAGTTATGTAAATGTAACCTTCTATAGTTGGAGTTAAAGCTTAGAACACATATTTTTCTTTACTGGCACTAAATGCTACATTACCCATGAAAGTCATGGGTCATTTTTACGCTGAATATGCCAACCAGAGCCCTAAATGTATCTAGAGTTCTACCAAAATTGAAATTCACCATTGGGGTGGCACAGTGTGTGTGATTATAGGACAGTGTTGTAGTTTCAGTGCAGCAACAACCCCTTCACGTCCCCTCCTGAGTTTATTTGCAGACATCAGAGATGTTTTAGATGGTCAGCTGGCTGATGACCTCACAAGAGCATGTGATTCCCACACAGCACTGAGAATGTGACCTGAGTCCTCGATCCATAAACATCCCCATGAGGTCACCCAAGGGTGGACAACACTGCCACTGTGTATTTGGATATGTGTGTGTGTGTGTGTGTGTGTGTGTGTGTGTGTATTGGTATATTTAGGGCCCGAGCACCGACGTAGTCAGAGCGAAGGACCTATTGTTATTCTAATGTTTATTAGGGCCCGAGCATCGACGTAGTCGGAGCAGAGGACCTATTAATCAACTTTTATTTCAGACTCATGAGTCCATATAGTATCAAAAAAAAAAAATACAACAACAATATATAAAATACAATACAATACGAGGACACCAAGACACAAGTGTAATCATTGCAGTTAAAAAAGTCACTCGTTGTTAAAAACATAGACATTTGTTCAAAACATAGACATTTGTTCCAATGTTTCCAGAAACAAGAAGAATATCTTGTGTCACTTAGTGTTGGATCAGTTAAGGCTTTTATAATTACATTTTCTGAGTCATTTAACCGACATTTAAATTTGTAAATAAAATTCCTCAACACAGCATGGAAGGTGGGAACATTACGACTCACAAACATATGACTAGCACTTGTCCATCTTTTTAACGTCATCTGTACACATATGAAATTTACGTGCCAGCATATTAGCTTGAGCATACAATTTGCAACACTGCCGCTGCACATCGTCATCATCACTTAGGTCATTCCTGATAATGTGACCCAAATATTTCATTTTGTGCACCACATTTAGCTCTTGACCTCCCATAAAAAATGAGGGAAAATGTAGCTTCTGATCCCCCTTGGTTTTAGCAATCACGATAACACTCTTTTTAGAGTTAAATTTGATGTCATACTGCACGCCATACCATGAGCAGACTCTGAGCAATTGCTGTAAACCAGCGCTATGAGGGGACAGGACCACTAAGTCATCAGCGTACATCAGATGGTTAACAAGACTTTCCCCCACCATACATCCTATTGTTATTCTAATGTTTATTATTATTATCGTACGTCTTTCATCGTGAAAAGGAGGTGCTTGGGATTCTGGTAAGACCTTGAAATTTGGCACACAAGGCAGTCATGGCGAAAATTGCAGTCTGATTGGGGTGTCCAGGTGTATGACATATTGGCTCGATAGCGCCCCCTATTGTGTAGCCCCCAACATTGGGTTTCATTTAGCTGTATTAAATTTGGTAGGTATGTGTAGTATGATGGGACGTACAAAAAAATTCCAAATTCTGTTCCAAATTTCTCATATGTCATAACATTCTGACCCGGAACACATCTATATGACAATTTAGAATCATAGTAATAGCGCCACCTAGTGGCAACAGGAAGTTATAAATTGTCTACTTTGACATCCTGCTCCTCACATATTAATCAGATCCCTCTCAAATGTTGTCAGAAAAGCCTTAAGACCTTGATAATGTTTCATTGTGAAGATTGTAAGAATTTGTAAAATGGCGGCGACGTGGCGGCTCGGCAAATTTTGATGCTTCGCCATGAACAAATAAACTGATGTAACTCGACTCCACATCATCAGATCTTTTCCAGATTTCACATGTTTGATGAGACTCCAGTCCTGAAGACATCCACAGGCCAATTATGTATAATAGTCATAACGCCACCTACTGGTAACCGGAAGTTAAAGTCTTTATACTTTGGCTTGTTCCTCTTCGTAGGTAAATCAGATCAACATCAAATTAGTTCCACACAAATGTTAAAGTTCATAATGCCAGTTCATGAAGCTTTTGATGTTTTGTCGAACACCGTTGCCGTGGCGACGCAGTCTTCGCCGTGAAAAACAAGGTAGAGAGAGAGGCTAAAAATGCTCGAAACATAAGCAAACTTGGCAAACAGATTTAAAGGCCAAAATGTAGTTATACAATATGATTTTATTGGTTCAGAGTGGCAAATCGGCTCAATAGCGCCCCTTACAATATTTCGACAATGCAGCCCTCGCAGTACGTTTCACCTAGATCAGGGGTATTCAATTAAAATTCCAAAAGGTCCAGATTGAGAAAATGTCCTCGGGCAAAGGTCCGGAACATTACAATAATATCTAACTTGTGCTATATAATAATGCCATATAATAATGCCATATAATATATTTTATATATATATATATTCATATTCAAGAAGCCTAGTAGTAACGTCTCTGTGTAGTCAACAACTGTCAAATCAAAAAGAAAGTACACATCAATTATATTTTAACAATTATTATTCTCACTTTTCAAATTTAACTGGATGGATTATAAATAATACATGGGAATACATAAATAAATGTTCTTCTCATTTCAAGTAAAATAAGAGCTGGATTAAAGAATAACTGACAACAGAAAGCTTTCGAAAAATGTGCATCTTAAAATAAAGTACTTAATTTTAGAAAAATTTATTTCACTGAATTGTCCTGCAGCTTTAAATTCAGTTCATTCAGGTGTGAAGTGATGTCAATCAAAAAAGCCACAATATTATATTTTTCTCATCTTCTAAAAATAGAAATCAGTGTGCATGGACTTTATATGTGGTTATTAAACCACTTGTTTCAGCTATATTCTCTGTTAACATCATTGGTCAGTGAATTCATGCGTTAGGATTCTGATCATATTGGGCTCTTAGGTTTATTTTCTGTGACTTCATTTCAGATGTGAGTGGGTATACGTTTGCTCAAAAGAGTTGTGCTTTGTCTCGTAGTGTCGCTCTTCCTTCTCTTTCCTCGTCTCTCCCCCGGTGTGTGTACATCTCACTCAATTCAGGAAACTTGTCAGAATACCCATATTTGATTGGCTGAGCTGCATCACGTGATGTGATTTACGCATTGGTCGGTGCGTTTCCTGCACCGCTGAGCAAGTGCCGCAAAGGCTGAAAAAGCTGCGCAGGTTAAAATAGAAGCGCTCCGTCAAAATAAAATCGATTTTAGGTCCTGGGTCCGGATACAACGGCGTCTGGGTCCGGATCCGGACCGCGGTCCGCCAATTGGCGACCCCTGACCTAGATGTATAAAATTTGGTAGGCAGATGTATCACTTGTAAACTTGTAGAAAAAAGGTCTCAGGGTTCTATGCTCTAAACCCAACCGGAAGTCAGCCATTTTTAATTTTGTATGAATTTCTAGTGTCGTTTTTTTGTATAAATGATCTGTCCAGAGCTTCTTCATGAGAATCAGGTTAAACATTACAATGAATGATTCACACTACAATCTAAAGTTACAGAAGAGCTTACAATGAAAACAGTGTTCAATTAAAGCAGTGGTTCTCAAACTTTTTCTGTCACGCCCCACTTTGGAGGAAGAAAAATGTTCATGCCCCACCACCCCAAAAAAATTGTAACAAAATGCTCCATGTTGAACTTTTATTGAAATAACAACATTTTGTGACTCCTCCATCTGTGCTTTTTCAAATAATAGAATAAAGATAATTGCAATTACTTTCAAGTAAACCAGATTGCTCCATCAGACAAAAACAAACACAATGTGCAATCGCTTTGTTAGAACAATGCAAATAAAGTTCAATCTGTGCAAAAAAAACAACTAATATTTGACAAAAAATAGCTTATTGTGGCTGCAATTCACCTGTTTTGCACTGAATATCTTTCTAAGATAACAACAATAACGTGCAACCTGTGCAAAACTAAACAAAATTAGTCCAGGTATGTGTGAGCCATATGCTAACACATATCAGGAGCATTTTATTTTAAATATGAGCTTTAAAATGTAGCATTCTAAAAGTAAAATAATAGCTGTGATAATAATAATAGCTGCACATGGGACTGTTAGTACACTGGCTGTGGTCATCACAGTGAACAGTGTCTGGCAGTGTGATGAGAGGACATGTGAGCCCTTGTTGCTTATCAATGTATTTAAAATACTGTGACAGCGGGAAGCTGAACTCACGTCTGTTTAGACCTCCACCTTTATCCAGGCCCAGCTCCACTCACAGCTCAGCCCTGCGTCAAGCTGCGCTACACAAACAGCCTCCTCTCCCTGAAGCTCTTGACCTCATCATCTCATCAGTATCTGGGCCTCATGTTTCGTGGTCATAAAAGTTATTCTGACCACGAAATCATCCTCATTCTACTTTGAGTTAAAAAACACAACCTGCAACCAGATGCGCTGGTGTTCCGGTTTAACTTTAACGAATGACCGCGTGAACTGAACCGGAACACGGGGGGCTGCATGTTTCATCATGTTACGTTTTTTCCTCCTAAATCGTGATAATGATGAACGTTAACAGTCGACAAAGTTCCGCATGCAGTGGACGTTAACTTAACCCAGCAAGTGTGAACGGTAACGGAACATAACGGAACTTAAACTTTAACGGAGTGAAATGAAGACGCTGTAGACATCTGAACGCTGATTGGCCAAGACTCGACACGTCATAGATGTTCTATTGCGAAGATCACGACATCACATTTTCTCCTCGTCTCACTCCAATCTGAGAAACGCTGGCGGCCAGTTGAAAAAATTGCATTTCCCCCTGCGCCCCACCTGCAATACCGCTGGGCCCCACTAGAGGGGCGCGCCCCACAGTTTGAGAACCACTGAATTAAAGTGTTCAAGTAAAAGCAAATGGCACTACTGTTTTGTTAACTTTCATTAAGTCCATATACAATCAGCAGGACACTACAGGGAGTTCAACCCCATCCCAGTAAACTGACAGTCTGTTATGTTACAAACACTGAAGCGCATTCACACATATTCATTTTCTTAATGATCTTAACAGGCTTACATTTATGATTGTATCGGAGGTACACTCAAAACATTTGAGGCTTAAGACCTGGCAACATGATTTTGCTATGCTGCTGGTCGACGCAGGAAATATCATCTAACTCGTGCACGCAGTGTATGATGGTCACAGAAATGCATGGCTGCGTCACCCAGAGTCCTTTCAGTACCCTCGACGTGCGTGATGTTGCGAGGGCCCGATCAATGCTGCTCGCAGCTTTAATTAGGGCCCGAGCAACCGACAACGTCGGGCCAGCGAAGGCCCTATTGAAACTGTAGGGGTTATTCTTCTGATTTTTATTTTTCTGGGGATGGAGCTTGTAGGGGTACTTGCCATGCATGAAAACTCACCAATTTTGCACCCCTGTCAGGTCTGGTGTAGAAACTCTGCTGCCAAAATTTGCATATTTGTGTGTAAAAAAATGGCTCTCTAGCACCCCCTTCAATTCGGACCGGCGACGCCCCTCGGCCAGTATGTCCGATTTGGACATTTACTTGAAATGTCCAAATCCGCTAGGTCTAAAAAAAAAAAAGCCTCTCAGACCCCTAAGCTCTGCCTACTTAGATTTTCCGCCATATTGAATTTAGTGTAAAACACATTTCTGCGAACTCCTCCTACATGCTTAGACTTAAATATAAGTCTCTTGGAACCATGCTCTAAACCCTACCGGAAGTTGGCCATTCTGATTTTTGTGCCATTTTTCCACAGATTTTGACCTATTTCTAGTCGCTATACTTCAACGAACTCCTCCTAGGGAATTTGTCTGATCCTCTTCAAATTTGGTCAGTACAATCTTAAGACCATTGTGATTAAAACTTATCAAAGGCTTTACGTTTGACGGAATCGTTTAGCCGTAGCGGGCGGCTACTTTACGTGATTCCCCATGAAAAAAGCTGATGTAACTCAGCTGGACGTGTTCCAAACGGTCCCAAACTTCACATGCTTGATAACAGTCATGGCCTGAGGATGTCTACGTGCTAATTTTCACTAATACTCACAGCGCCACCTGCTGGCCAAAGGAAATCTGCATTTCGTGACGAACACCATCCGATTTACATGACTTTTACACAATGTGGTTTACGTTTGACACAGAGCTACATGATGCATGTTTGCACGCGTTCTGTAGCGCCAGGCAGCGGATACAGGAAGCATCGGACTATTTGCAAAGCATCATTTCCAGCATCAGGCGGTCCACGCGGGATTAAATCCGTCTCACTCGCGGACGCGCTGTCCGACGGTCGCGGACGTTGTCGGCCGCGCAGGCCGGAGTGCCGCCGCCACCCCCGACATGCTGGAGGATGCGAGGGCCTATTCATCGCTGCTCGCAGCTTTAATTATTCTTATTTTTGTTTGGACAACACATTGTGCCATACCAGCCTGTAGCAAAGCTGACACCGCCGACTCCAATCCCCCCAGCCTTAATTTCTTAATAAAGAAAACATCATTCATTCTCACTCCTGACCAGTGGCGGCTGGTGGAAAATTTTCTAGGTAGGGCCATCCTATCAATTTCAGCAAACATCTCAGTATGATTTAATGCAAAAAAATTAAAGTATCAAACACGCATTACTACTTTGCAGTTAAATATTTAACATTAATTCCAACACGAAAAAAAGCAGTAAATAACACTTATATAATATAATATAATATAACATGTTTATTTATTGAGATGCCCCTATGGACCTTGTTATAGGAGGTAAAGATCAGGAGAAGTAAACATGAAGTGTAATTATGAATACTGATGTTAAATTAAGCTATGATGAGTTTTCACTGTTAATTTACCATCTCAATTACATGTTGATGCCTCCATGACCAAGTTAAGCAGATGAGACTGAGGACAACTATGTAGAAGAAAAGATGTTCACTTTGCCTAATATGTAGCTTGACAGAGTTCTCCATGTGTGTCCTGGTGTTCTCATGTTTCCTTACCTCCTCATCCCTCACACTGCGGTCATGTGGTCCGTCATCCGCGGAACCTCGGTCACGTCAGCCGGCACTTGAAATGTAATGCTCGTCTATTCGTGGTGCTACGGTACGGGTGCTTGGATAGCCCAAAAAGCCCGGAAATAGACCTATATTTCATCAATAATTTGCCCAATTTGTTAAAAAAACAACGTCATTTTGTACATTATATGAAATCCAACAATAAAAAAATCTGAAATTACACTGCTGTATCATCTTTAATTGAAAAAAATTAAAATTATAATATTGCCTAATAATAATCTTTGATCTGTAAAAAAAACATTTCCTTCAATGGTTAGCTAAAATTTCCGTTGGAGTTCTGTTCATGATGACCCCATATATGTCCATGTCCAATCTAATGTAATTTTACTGTACAATCTTTGAGAAAATTAAAGGCAAAGTTAGCTCAAATGACATTTTGATATTTATAATTTCCCAATATTTGACATTTTATAAAACATAATCCTTAAGAGGTTATGTCAATATTTCAATGGATTATTGTTAATGACGACCCTCACTATGGACATGAATATTGTCATGAAATATTACTGTACATTTTTTGAGAAAATTAGATGTAAAGTCAGCTTAAATGACATTTTGATATTCATAATTTCCCAATATTTGACATTTTATAAAAATGAATCCTTAAGAGGTTATGTCAATATTTCAATGGATTGTTGTTAATGACGACCCTCACTATGTACATGAATATTTCCATGAAATATTACTGTACACATTTGACATGGAGATACATGGGGTCATCATGAACATAACTCCAACGGAAATTTTAGCTAACCAATGAAGGAAATGTTTTTTTTAGAGATCAAAGATGATTATTAGGTAATATTATAATTTTCGAACCCTTTTTCAATTAAAGATTATACAGCAGTGTAATTTCAGATTTTATTATTGTTATATTTCACTTAATGTACAAAATGATGTTGTTTTTGAAATTATTGATGAAATATAGGTCTATTTTGGGGCTTTTTGGCTATCAAAGCACCCATACCGTAGCACCTCGAATAGACGAGCATTACATTTCAAGTGCCGGCTGACGTGACCGAGGTTCCGCGGATGTTGGACCACATGACCGCAGTTCCCTCACTCCCGTAACTGTCCGTGCTCGATCTGTCCCCGTTGTTTTAAAAAGCTAAATAAGTTATTAGCATGACGTCATCTTGCTAGCCAAACCTGTCTGGTGTACAATAGAGAAGCTTCGCATGTACTGCTTCCCTTTCCCGCTAGTCTGCTGTCTGATTGTGAGGTCAGGCTGATCTGATATCAGCTCTTTGGCCTGCAGGATCTCTGCCAAAGTTCTCCTCTCAAACGAGACCTGGAGGAGTAGTGCTCGCGTCTGTAGAGACTTCTCCTGACGAGAAGCGAGGGGGGCTAAATCTTTTTGGCCCCACACTGAATCTATTTGAGGGCGCTGATTGGCTAAATTGTATGTCACTCATTTATATCTTTAATCAGCAATTGGCTAAACTGCTTCATAGACCCGCCTCTTTTGGGCAAAAACGATTTTGCCCCCCTAGCTGCGCGTTCTGAGACGTGTCGTGCACACAGGCGGAGAGGACGAGCAGGAAAAGCATATATTTTGCGCAGATATCATATTTTACACATATTACTGGGTACATTCCATAGTTCAAAAACACAAATATTGACAATTTGTATAATTTATGATTATTATAATTTTTTTATTTTTTTTTATTTTTTGTGGCTCAAGGTGGGGCCATTGCCCTCTATTGGCCAGCCGCCACTGCTCCTGACTACTTCAAACACCTGTTTTCCTGCAGTATGCTCTTTTATTTACACCCACATTTCATTTTCACCTACTGTCACCACTCCTTTGCTGCACGGGCCTATTTCCAACACCCTCCTATTTGTTTCTGTAAGTTCTTTTCAGTGGAAATCCCCCAGGATGAGAGAATGGCTCTGACAGGTGCATCTCCTGAGTTTTTCTCAAGTATTTCTCGCCTTATCACATCTTAGCTAAAACACACATGCACAGATATCACATTTCCTCAGTTAGTATGACTAAACTCAACACAGAAGTAGAGGCAAAGTGTAAACTTCACCAACGAGAAGGCTTTCAATTGCTTCAAAATCGTCACTTTGTAAATGACATAAAACACACCCCTCAAATACTTCAAACTCTGGTTTACTGCATGCAGGTTAGATGCTCAACACACACAACATTCACTACCTCGTCTCGTTACAGGATCAAACGTGACAATATCAAAATACATATTGTCGTGTTTTTAAATAAACATATAAGCACGTCAGAACAAACTGCTCTTAACTGCAACTCTTTATTAGGATAAGTTCCTCATGCAGGTTACTGCCACGGTACAGACTCCCTCCAGGTTCCCATGCTTCACCTACATTCCCTTCTTATCACCCTCTATGTACCAACGTACATTTATAACTAATACCACACATATTACGGTAATCAGCGTTGCATATGTCTGACCAAAATACCCAAAAAATAAATGATTCATTTAAATTATTTTTTTAGAGATTTTAAAGTTGTTTTGTTTGTAATATGTATAATAAGCATATCATTTAGTTATCGCTACTGAGAATTTATCAAAGGAAAAAAACATGACTTAGATAGATTTGCAGTTTTCAAAGTGTATATTTCAAATTGCATTTATTACACACATGAAAATAAAGTTGTGAACACCGGCTGAATATCTATTATTCATACAGTCTATTAGTCATACAGTCATTATTATAACTGTATTTTAACTGCTACTGTGTAAAGCAGGGGCGTCAAACTCATTTTCACTCCAGGCCACATCAGCATCATGGTTTCCCTCAAAGGGCCGGTTGTAACTGTAAGACTGTATAACTGTAACTACTCCTAACATATTGTTAAATAACTCTCTCTGCATTTGATTATTGTTTATTCAAGTGTAAAAATATTGTATATGCAGTTATATAAATGTAAAATGATATTTAAGCACATTTCTGTTATTATAACATAAATAATTTTAATTTAGGGTTAAGAAACCCACATTACTCTATCAAAGATCAAACTATTAAAGAAAATAAGAAAGACAAATATCATCAAACACAAGTTATTACAATAACTTTGTTCAAAGCTATTTTTGTCACCTCTCTGCATCACTAATGTCCCCGTCATCATCCCGTGCATGGCAGCTACATCCAAGAGCTCCTCACTGACAGTCAGGTCTCATAAACATGGATAGATGCGCTGTGTCCATGTTATCTGTGCTTTCATCAACAGCTAATGAAGAAGACGAGTACCTGTTGTGTTGTTAGATTGCTGCTAGTTCCTGAACTCGGTCTGCGATGGTGTTTCTTCACAAACTGACATTTGTAAAAGTCTGTATCTGGTCGGAGCTCACCTGCTCACATACCTTTAGCAGCACTGGGCTGTAGCTTTTGTAAATATATTCTGCTGTGATTGCAGTCTGCCTTTTAATTCTTGGACAATTTTATGTTTTTCTTGGAGGCAAAATTTAGCTCCGTGTTTGGTGTCAAAATGCTGACGTGAATTGTATCATAACACAGAAGACAGACCCGTTTTTCTCCTTGAAGAACAAACATGTATTCGCTTTCCCATCTTAAATTACATTTTCTTCCCTCTGCATCAATTTTTCTCTTCGTGGACATTTTGGGATTATTTGTTGATCTTTTTCAACTCAATCACTTGTTGGAAAACCTCTTTACGGGCTGTTCCCTCTCCTGTCCACCTGTTGTGATAGTTTTAATGTCGGTACACAGACAACATGCTATCTCATAATTTCAACTTTCTATCTCATAATTTCGACCATGGGGATACTTTTATTTCCAAGTCTAACTTTAAATTTGTTTTCCAAAAAAAAAAAAAAAATAGAATCTTTTTTTTTTTTTTGTAACTTGTTTTATTTTGCTGGCGGATTCGCGGGCCACATAAAATGACGTGGCGGGCCTTGAGTTTGACACGTGTGGTGTAAAGGGAATACTGCTGTTAAAAAGCACCTTATTTGTTTAAAGTGTTTGCAAACCAAATGTTGTTGCACTTTTGTTCATATAGCAGTACTTTTAAAATAAAAGTGCGCAATACACTACTTTTGAATTCATTATTGAACTTTGCGCATAACAATGCGATTAAAAATTTTAATCGTTGCCCAGCACTAGTTCTTATAAAACAAGTCTCAAACGAATAATGATCATAATTATCTAACACACTTATTTTTTACATTAACTGTCAAGTTATTTTCTTAATGTGTGCATTTTCCCCACTTGAAAAGGATCGACGAGTCCATTGGATTCCACTCAATAACCAAATAACTTTTTCCTCCTTTTATTTTGGAAGGTTCAGTTCAGTTCAGTTCAGCTTACTTAGTTCAGTTTAGCTCACTTAGTTCAGCTTAGCTCAGTTAGTTCAGCTTAGCTCAGTTAGTTCAGTTTAGCTCACTTAGTTCAGCTTAGCTCACTTAGTTCAGCTTAGCTCAGTTAGTTCAGCTTAGCTCACTTAGTTCAGTTTAGCTCAGTTAGTTCAGCTTAGCTCAGTTAGTTCAGCTTAGCTCAGTTAGTTCAGCTTAGCTCACTTAGCACTTTTAGCACTTTTAGTTATTTTAGGTAAAAAACCTTTAAATAGAAAAGAAACAGAAAACAGAACCCATATTAAATATACAAATTAATTTACACAGGCAAAGCTTTCATGATGGCTTGATTAATAAAGTACCAGTGTCACGTCCTATTCTAAACATGCCCTGGTATTAATAAATACAGTTAATGCTGTATGTCATGTGTATTTACAATACTATCAGCAAACAATTTAACTGCTTAAACTATCACAATTTACCACAACCAGATAGAAACCATTTCCGGACAATCAATCATTATACAACGGTATTACAAGACAAAGGGTTATCAGCGTATGCATTTACTACAGATCAGATTGCTACATGATGCTAATGCTAATGCTAGCCAACTGGTGACGGCAGTGATCTTCACATCAGCTCCAAAGTCTCAGTTGTTTGCACAGTGTCAGCTCCCTTACCGGCTGCCTCTCCAGACCTTTCAGACTCGTCAGTCATGCAGTGACATCTCAGATCTCCACACTCTACGATCTCCGTTCGGTATTTTTTGCGACACGGTGTGTTACTGCGTCTCTGCCTATGTAGACCTCCAGGCAGATGGTTCCGCCCTGCTTCCCCTCCGAACACTCAGACAGTCAGTATATCAATTACTCTACTAACTGCTTTATTTATTGTTTTATTTACAATTAGTTTAAATTCCTTGCAGTTATTTATATCGTTTCTACTTACTTAAAAGAAAACCCCTGTTTGACTTGACATTAACAGTTTAGAATCATAGAGGACAGCAGGCCAATTTCCCTAAAGGAAAGACAGCTGCTATGGGACAGAAGACATAAAATGAAAGAGGCCCATCAGGCTTCACTTCACATGTTGAGTCCCCATCTAACTCTCACCAGCCTCTGTATATCACCCTATACTTTACTGTTTGTGCACCCTGCCTTTCATTGGTCCACAAACTGGAAGTTTCCCAAAGAGGCCCAGGGGAACACTGGGTCAAGAAAGTGGCTAAGCTCCTCATAATTCTCAAGCTTCTCAGCTCTGCAAGAGGTCGACTTCCAAGAGCTGAATCCAAGTTTATCAAAAAAAAGTGAGTAGGAGTGAAGGGTGCTAGAGGGTATTCATGGGTATTGGCATACTCTGTTTATCTATTGTAACGTGTGTGTGTGTGTGTGCATTTCAGCATGAATAAATGTGAGGTGGCCACATACAGCATATGTGTGTATGTGCACCCAACTGAGACTAATGTAGGTAATCCACCACAATGCAGGCAAATTCCCCCTCAGATCTCCTTAGTTTAACTCCTAGCCTCCACAGAGTGCAAAGTCTAACACACACACACACAACACCCACAATAACATGGATGTCCATGGATGTATGGAATGTAGTTGTACTGTCTAGGATGTGTGAATACCAGATGTCCTTAGCTTGCAAGAGGTTTGTAGGAGCTTGGTATTATCTAAATTCCTTCACTTATCTCAAAAGAGCACATCACTTTCAAACCGTTACCAAGCCATGTTTTACATGCACACTGAGAAGACATTTCATTTAAAACTGCATCACATTCAAATTTCAGGGCCATTTACATACAATTGTATGTTTACAATATGTCTACAATCACATTGTATACATTGTTGATTTTTACGTTTTGTTTTAAAGCCACTGTTCAATGCTGTAAAAAACACAAACTACATTCCATTCATCTCTAATGAAATGGGCTTGGGGCAGAAATGTTAGGAACAGATATCCCAAAACCTGGATGAATAAATCCAAAACCATCTGCATGCATAGAAACTTTATTTCTGTATCACAATTTACATCTATTGCCAATTTTGATGACAAAGCAGTGCTGTCAAAATGTAAAGTCAGAGTATGTAGTGGTGTGTAACTTACTGTACTTTCATGCAGGAGGCTCATTATATTGATTGTTTGGAAAAGGCAGTTCAGTCACTACAAATATAGAAAATGGTCAGGAGTCAGTTATAGATGACCCTCCTGCGTCATATTGTGTCATCATTCTATTTTCTTAAATACTACACTGCCTAATCTACAAAATGAAGGTCAAGCATCAATTGAGTCAGGAAAACTATACTCTTGCATGCCTAAGCCCGTAGTTTATTTCTCATACATCTGCCAAATTGAGACCAGGGGTGAGACAAAGTCAAAACAGAGAAAAGAATATGAATTGAGACTTTAACCAAAATATTTTTGTTATGACATCATAGACTACTTTTCCTGCTGATATTACAAGAGAAAAGAGAGATTTATTTGCAAATAGTAAGGCCGGCTTACAGAAGAGTCTCTTACCGCTTATCTTAGGAAACATAGGGTTGAGGGAACAGAGGCTTGTGAGAACATAGGGCAGAGGAAACATAAGGTTGAGGTAACTTAAAGCTGAAAAAACATAGGGCATGCATGCTGAGGGAACATAGAGCCAAGGAAACATAGTGCTGACGGACAACACAGGGCCAAAGACATAAAAAGTTGAAAAGATATATGGGCCGAGGTAACATAGGGTTGTTTCCTCAAACCTATGGTCCCTTAGCCCTATGTTACAGCTGCGGGAACATAGGTTCGAGGGAACATTGAAACACCCCCCATTAAACTTGTCACTACTCGTGTGTCTGTGCTGGAGGAGAAGATTCTTTATTCAGCTTCTTCTTAAATTATGGAGGATTGGTCTCTATGCCTTGAGAAGACAGACAGCTAGCCAGGACGTTGGCTAGCTTCCATCAAAACAGTAGAAACACGTCTCCCGGCAATTCTTAAGTTGTTTTATTTGCATGTTGTTTGTTGGTAGCTCCCTTGCTAATGTTAAGAAACTGGTGACCCTACATTAGTGAACCACATAGCATTAGTTTTCAGAGTTCACCCTGTGGATGGGACTTCTGCAGAGCTGTGTGCATTCATTGAAACTAAGCTAGCCGTTGATGGTCATTAAAATCCTCCAAACTGTAGACTGGCTGCTTGTTGAAACTGCATCTCTCGTTTTATATTTCAACACTTTTGTGTTTTAAACAAAGTGCATTGCAACAATCAGCAGGCAAGCAAGCATCCTAATGTGCACACATTGAGATCAGCTGAACCCCTGTGTTGCTAAATGACTTGGCAGTCAGCACAACATTGTTCGTCTGAAAATAGTTGATTTGTAGCTTGTTGCCAGGGTGTACAAACAGTTGCTAAATCTAGTGTCAAAGTCAACAGCCTGGCAATAGTGATATGAACAGCGTGTTAAGTCTAGATAAAAAGTAAAAGTCTTCACGAACTATTTAAGGGCTAAATCATTGCTTTGTTAACTATTAGTTAGGTCTGTGTATATATATATATATATATATATATATATATATAAAGCTTATCTACAATAATACACACATTTTCAGGACATAAACTAAAGAAAGTTGAAGCTTGTGTTACAAGTTGGACAGTCATTTTCCCTTCAACAGTCCCACCAAATAAAATTCATGTAGTTATCTTTTTATCACCAACCTCATTTGAAAGACCTTTGAATGGGCAGCTTTTTCAAGAGTAAAAAAAAAAAAGAAGAGTCAGCAGCAGGGTGGCTGCAGGACAGTTTCCCAACTGTTGACTTTCCACTTAAAAAATTGCTCATGAAAATCAGAGGCGGGTTACACCACACTGGCGGGAGGGAGTGGAAAATGCTGCCTGTAATCTCTTTTCCTCCTCCTCCCTCCAACAGTGCAAATGCTCACATGAATTAACACACACACACACACACACACACACACTCTAACACCTCATGTTGCAAGAGTTTTCATCCAGGCTGGTAGATATGTGAGACGCTGTCAAACTGATACGACTGAGAAGAGGCAGAGACAGGCACGAAGTAACATTTCACTCAATTTATTTTTCACTCAGTGTAATTCAACTGCATGGTGTCCATGCATAACACATTCAATGACGCTTTCTGTACTCAAAAAACAAAAACTATTACCTACATATGAATGTGTTTGACCATAGCCACTTCATGTGTTTTGGGCTGATAGCTTTATCCGATATATTTTTAAAAGCCAAGTGAAAATGAAAAAAAAGATTAGAATTGGTGTATTTGGCCCATCATTCTATTCTTGTGGAGATATTTAATTCTCATTAGGGTACAGACAGAAGAAAAAACAGACACACACACAACCATCACAGCATACACACACACAACCTTGTACTTCTATCTTTCTGAGTACACTAATGCATTCCCTAGCCCCTTACCCTAACTTTAACCATCACAACTTAATGTCTAACCCCAACCCTTACCCTAACACCGACCGACACCTAGCTGTACACACATACAGAGACATTTAGACTGTGTGACTCAAGCCCTGCCATGCAACTCTTAAAGTCACAGTCAGAACACTTTCCAGTCATTCCTCCTTCCCCATTCGGTGTTCCTCATTCCATCATCCAGTTCATTCATGAACTCTGATTCATCTGCTTTGGCGTAAAGAAAATGTCTTGTTCCTGTTAAGTGACTGTGTAAACAGTGATGGGGCTGGATGTTTAAACCTGACTTCTTGCTTGTCAGGGGGTGGAATGAGCAAACTGGAAATCAAAGGCAACACTATTCAGGTTAGTTTTGAGGGTCAGTTTCTTTCTTTTGCAGTTTGGGTGACTTGACACTTTAAATTGTGCAAACAGTCTAATCTAAGTTAAAGCTGCATTGATCAATGTTTTGGCCAATTGACCACACAAAACAATCTGTAAACACACACAGACCAACATTAGCATTCATTTTGAGTTGTCTTTGTGTCCATCTGATGAATATGGGTCCAATATTTACTTCCTTTTAACTCTGTTTTGTTCTCCACCAACTCCTGAAAAAATGTAATATTAGCTTTAAGCTGCTAAATGCTCCACTATGTTTACCAGCTAGTTTCTAACTGTGTCTGTCTGTTGGTTGGTGCTGAGCAGGTAGTGTACAGTGGGTTTATCAGAGTGTTTTGATTAAAAAACCTAGCTGCTGCTGCTGCTGCTGGAAGCCAGGTTGATTAGAGCTCTGAGACTGAACCAGCACTGTTAAGTTGTGGGCCATAAACTAAAACAAGCTGAAAGGACCTAGAAAGTGTCATAGAGTTGAGGAGCTAGGTGGGTAGTTTGGTAGGTAGAAAGGCTGATAAACAGGCAGGTAGGTAGGTAGTTAGTTAGCTAGATAGGCAGGTGGTAAGACAGGCACATAGTTAGGCAGGTAGACAGGCAGGTAGACCTCTCTTTATACATCCAAAAAATATGTATAAAGGTAGACAGGTAGGTAGCCTGTCAATCAATGCATTTGGACCAAATGCTTTGATTGGAGGGGCTTTTTACAGTCCTGAGACAGCCACCAGATATTTTTTCCTTTTTTTGTTGGAGCATTTGATTTATTGATTGCTGTAAGGATGTAATGAGAATTTCAACAAAAATGTTTTCGAAGAGGATTACAACTGTAAAACTGTGACTGTGGCTCAGTGGTAGAGGAGGTTGTCCTTCAGGCTTCATCCACACTAATACATCTTTGTTTAAAGCCGGGGTTTTAAAAATTGGATTGGTTGCGTAGTTACAGAAAATATGAGTATTATAGTACTCTGTAATAATAAAAGCTGGTGCTTGATACTTAAGATCTTCCTCTATATCAGGGGTGGGCAAATGTTTTTGTGAAACAAGCACTGGGGCCGGGCCAATAGACTGAACTCAATCCTGCTCAATATTATTCCACATCTTTATAAAAAGCAGTAAATTGTATGGTTTTGATAAGCTGTGAGTGGTAAGAGTAAATATTATGATCAGTGGTGGAATATAACTAAGTATATTACCTGTGAGGAGAGAAAGCACAAAGATTCTGGGAAAGAAGCAAAGTTAGTAATGTGCATTCATGGGACATGACTTCATACAGATGGGAGTCTTAGGAGGAAGTCTTTAATCGTTTTCCTGACCACAATAACATAACAGCTGCTGTCAGTTCTCTGAGAAACCTCTCTTCATTCATTGCCTGACAGATGCTAAGCCTACATATATGTAATTATTCTGGCTTTGAATGGAGAGTAATAATACAGTAATAATGCATGATGAAGTGGATGACTACACCAAACAAGCTTATCGTGGCGGCCATGGCTCAATGGGTAGAGAGGGTCGTCCAGCACCCGCAACGTCCAAGGTTCGATCCTTAGCTGCTACGAGTCCTGTGTCAAGCAAGACACTGAAACCCTAACTGTTCCCCAGGTGCTTCTCAGCAGCCCACTGCTCCCAATAAGCTAGGGATGGGTTAAAGGCAGAATTTACATTTCATGTTCATATATATATATTTTTTTTTTTTTTTTTGCATGATCATGTTACATCTAAGTCAGCTGAATCTGACAACATCATTTTTACACTGAAAGGATAAGCTTTCAAACTCGTTGACATTCAATAAAAAAACAAGGTATTTTCAAAATAAATATGTTTTAATACATACACTAGAAACAACAAAAAGAGTATTAATATTGTAAAATATTTTACAGCACCAATAAATATAGTAATGTGAAAATATACTAAAAATGTGGCTGTACAAACTCAAGACAAAGTGTGTCATTTAAATACAATTAGAATGTTGTCGTCATCATCAGAGGACTGGAGAGGCATGGGCACAGAGCCAGCACCCTGTTTCAGTGAACACACTCTCAGGCCTCAAGTTTGAGGGTGGCAGCACAGAAGGTCAGTTCACATGAACAGCAGTGGTACAGCTGGCACTTCTAGAAACACAGGTAGGATTCATGAAACAAAATGTGTCACTATACTGTGGAAAAAGTCAGAATCACTGACTTCGAGTCTGGACCCGTCTTTTGACCATTCCTGACAGTATTGTACAGAGTCTCACAGGTAGTATATTTAGGAATTCATACCTTTAATACTATAATAATTTGTGTGAACAAATTAGTCATATTTTACTTCAAATAAATGATCATTCCATGCATCTTCATCCGTCAACATTCCTTGTGAAAAACAGTTTACATTAGGTGATTCAGCACAGCTGAAATAAACAGTGGACAATGAAAGGATGGATTTCTGAAGTACATGTATATACGTGTTTACGGTTTTAGTACAAGTTATTATTTCAAGGGCATAAATGACTAATTCTTGCACCAGAGTACCTCAACACCAGCCAGGCTCCGTGAGATAAATTAACTGAATTATTTTTTCTCATGTTGAGATTTAGCAGCCTGCAGACAAACTGTATCACATGATCAGCTGATGTGAGCTCATATTTAAACTAATATACATTATATTCAGTAGCACATACCTATTAATTACTAAAAATGTATCCCTTGCAATTTTACTGAACTTTATATCCCATTTTGTCTCTATAATGGCTCATCAATGAGTAAGGTATTTTTCTCATATCGTAACAGTTTAGCATCAAAGGAAATGTTTGATTTGTGGCAAGTGGCTGTATCCTACTGAACCACACATGTGTAATACTTGGGAATGAGGAGGTAATGTTAGAGTCAGAGAGAAAACTGTGCCATTTCACCACTGTCAGACTAGAGGCCTCAGTCTGATTGGACAGTCTTCGCTATATTAGGTCCGATTTGAGCAGCAGCAACGAGACTCCTTCAGTCCTCCATATGACATGCCTTTGGGCCAACAAGTGCAAAACCATATGTCCCTCGCCCCAGTTCAAAATGAAAAACACCTGTGTTGGCGCATCATTCATGCACATGTTGGCTGTTGGGGTTTCTATCGGTCAACTGGCCCACCATAATCCCCCTCTAGCTTGTGAGAAACACAGCTTCAGTTTAAATCAGGAATGTCAAAGCATCGTCTTGCAGTCCTTTTTCCCACAAAAAAAGGAGTTTACAGACATACGTGTTCTCCATTGAATCTCCAGACAGATTGAAACAGTTTAAAAAATGACCTTACCACTGCATATACATATCAGAATACTGAGCATATTCTATAAATGATATGTAGAGTACTAGACAGAGGGATATCTAGTAAGTATAAACAGATCATTTATGATCAACTAAGCTGTTGTGGATGCCTGACTATATCTTTGGAACACACACAAAGATATTAAATAAGGGAACTGGAAGGTTGTGGATTTCTACACTGAGGTGCTGATCTGATCTATGATCAGCATTTCTAGTCACTTCTTGTCTCCGCATAGACCTACAGTAATAGCCCTTTAGACAGCCTGGTCTCAAGAGATTTTGTTAAAGGAACACAATAGCTCAAAATGCAAAAATAAAGTCTGTGCACAAAAAGAGATAAGTCTGTTTTCCCATGAGGGAGGGGTTACATGAGGGAGGCAGGACCAGGAACAGGTCTTGGTTTCTTACCCCTAATGCTGATGGAAACTTCAACCTTAAAACCAATATTAATTTTGGTCACTTGCCCACACATAGGCCCAACCCTAATCTAATTTTAACATTCACTAAAATCGTTTAACTTGCTAAAACGTCACCATTAGGTAGTTCAGTTCTTGCCATCATCACGTAACCCTTCCACGAGAGAAGATCATCTTCACATTATCCGTCACCTTGGCATATAACCTGCATCCACAGTCACTTCAGGAAACTTTTTAGGTGTCTTATTACACCAATTAGTCCATACAATGGGGAAAAAAACTTCATGTCACATCGGAAATAGTATTTGGACCTGCCGTTCGGATCAAGCACAGCAGTTCCTTCACCTCTGCCTCCTCGTCCTCCCTCTGTCTCCACTAGTCTCTTCTGTCAGAGTTCGGAGGCGAGTTGGGCTGCTGCTGCACTGTTGAAGTTGTGCTCACCAGTTTTTGTTACTAATATATATATTTAAGATATGCATATCCACAGCAGACTAGCATCCAGTGAAGTGTTACAAAAAATAACTTCCCATGAGCAGAAGGCTACCGAAACATTTCCCGTTCACACGCCAGTGGCGCATTCGTTTCTCTTTAAATAGTGTCTTTATATGTAGCAGCAATACACATTGTTGATGTACTTTTAGTATATGTACACATATATATATATATATTAATATTTTAAGGCGAAAACAGTCTGTGGAAAGATCTGCGTCAAGAATGTCCTGTCTTGCTTTGTCATTTTGTGTCCTTTCAGGGAATGCATCCTCAGGTTTCAAAGTGCTGTGCCAAGAAAGAAGTGTTGCCGGTCTCATCTCCTCGGTTTATCACATCTGTGGAAGACAAGGTGAGAATCTGGTTAAGTGATAAGCAGCAAATTGTTTTTTTTAAGCCTCATCTCCCAGAATATGATGAGCCAATGTCACACCCATGCAGATAAAGGGAATATTCAGAATCAGGGGCAAACAGGAAACAGCAATGGACAGTGAGGGAGGTTGGGGGATGGGGGAGAGATGATCCGATCAGTTTTAACCTCCTCGTACTTTCTCTGCTGCATACAAAATGTACTCTGATATTGAGTAAAACAAACACTTGATTTAATCTGCACATCACATGTCTCTATGTTGTCTCAGGGTTCAGGGGGGGGGGGGGTTCTATCTGGAACTGGGGGTGTGGTGGAGGCGAGCAGTGGGGGCAAACCCTTAGGTCCCCTCCACTCTTCCTCCTGAAGTGTGTGGCTCTCTGAATCCCAAGCAGTGTGGGGGGTCCCTCGGGGTCAGGTGGAGTCTCCACCTTGTTAACTAGCTATGTGCTGCACACAGTCGGGAGACCACTTTAACTCCTTTCATCCGAACACCATCGGCTCAAAATGACCAGCAAGTCTGTAACAAAGCAGGATGAAACTCTCCTCCCTCACAGGTAGATCCATATTTCTGCCTTCACCTCAATACAATACAGGTCAATGACATGACACAAAACACAGGGGGCGAGACAAAGGTCCCTGGCCAGAGTGTTCAAGTGTTGAGTTATATGCACCTCAAGCATTCATATTCAGCCTTCTACTGAGGGAAGAATGCCAATAAAAAGAGCTCACAGTGAAGTCTGTGGATTGTTACGAGTAATGGTGAAACAATTTCTGCATAAAGATGTTGCCATCATTTTTCAATGTTTTGAGAAGCACAAAGGAAACTGTATTCAGCTGTGGCAGTAAATGGATAACTTGAAGCGTGGACAATTAAAACTGTTGGAGTAAAAAAATATGTGCGAAGCAACCCTTTAAAAGTCGTCCATGGGCTGGGCCAATCCTCTTAAAATGCCCTTTCTTTTGTCATCCAGCTAAAACAAGGTCACTTATTGAACTAAGAACATTTTTCTTACTTTACCAAAAACATCATTGAGTTTTTCACTCAACAACAAGTAATGGTGAAAACAATCAACAAATGGAAAAATCATTTCCAGTTCTGAATAAAGGCTGCTGGTTGCTTCATCCAGACTGACTGAAATGGGGTATTTGGGTCTGGGAGTTTTGAACCATAACATCATTACAGATGTTTGAAGTAACATCATTTCATGCCAACATCTTAAACATTCAGGGTGGACATTTAACATTTAAATCTGATGTTACCTTTGCATCCTGTAAGAGACAGTGAGAACACAGAGAAGCACCGAAACGTATGTAATGTATAAACACCAACACAACACCAAAAAGCAGGGAGAAGCATGCATTTCTCAGGAGGAAATTATTTTTGCTGGAAGCACAGAGATGGGAAGGAAGGAAAAACCTTGTTTACGGTGTATGTATGGTAAACAAACCTGCAAGTTCTTTCGTTTAACTCAAGTTGCCTGGACTTGCAGTCTAATTGTGTGAATTTGCAGGAACATTTACAGGTGAAAGGGTCCTGCACAAACAAGCGCTTCCTTCTCTCTGAGCAAGGCACACAGTGGCTGCAAGGGAAGCAAAAAGGGAGAGAGAGAGAGAGAGAGAGAGAGAGAGAGAGAGAGAGAGAGAGAGAGAGAGAGAGAGAGAGAGAGAGAGAGAGAGAGAGAGAGAGAGATCTAAGCTATAGAGCGAATTCTACAGAAAGGGCAGACACAGCCCCCCCCCCCCCCACACACACACACACACATTTGATGTTTTGATGGGCCACACACATTATGTGTAGAAGGCCCATGCCTTTCTACTGAAGGTGGAGTTCTGGAACTCTATTTTAACAAGAACACAAATGACATCATATTGAAAGTGAAAGGGTCATTTACGTATGTGCTGTAAAAAATTAAGGGATTTCATGTTGAAAGGCATTAATGGAGCCAAAGCTAACACTTTATCAGTCCGTACATGGCAGGCGATGATGAGGAGATGAAAAATGAAAACATTTTGACGTTGAGGTAGACATTATATTTGTTGCAGTATCTGTCACAGTGCTCAGCTTATGAGATTGAAGGTCACACCAGAGACACAACAAGGACAGAACTAGATATATACCACTAGTTGCTATGGGGAAAAAAGTAACTTTGCTTTATAGAACTGTTCTTGCTTTGCACAACACACCCAAACCGTAGGATCAATTCCGTGTCCAATTTTAGAGCTCCTAAAAACAGAAGTTATTTGTGAAGCTGTCAAGGCTACACACTGTGCTTTAATTCTGGACTTAGCTGTTGTTGCCATCTATCCTTTGAAACAAAATGAAACATGGCAACATACAGAAAAAAGAAGCAGCAAGCAGCTATCAGGCCAAAAGACATCCTTAAAGAAAAAAAGACCACTTCTCATAAAGAAAAGTGCAAATTCATTTCACGTGGAGTGGAATGTTGTTGCAGATATAGAAAAGGACACAGGCAACACATGGAACAAAAGGTTAATTTTGAACATACCATGCTGACGCCACATACTGCCGCATTGGGCCAGGCATCAACAATGCTGCTGTCACAGCAAACAGAGGAGGCAGGAGAAAGAGAGGAGACACCTGAGCAGATGCAGGGTTCAATCAATCGCTGATTAAGCCAAACAGGAAGTAGTCAACCAACAACATCTGGTCTGCCCAACTGTATCAGAGTGTATGTTTCACACTCCTTTGCCACAGAGTGACCCACGTGCACAAAGACAGGTAGACATCAACAACCTCAATTTAGCTCAGCATCATTAGCTCACATGATCCCATCTCTCCTCCACCAAGCCGTCAGGATTTAACCCGTACCCTTTTAAGTTAGACCAGCTGACCTACTACTGAGGAGACACACACTAACCAAATGCATGCACATGTCAAACACACACAGCCCTATGTCAACTGTGACAGTGAGCGAGTTCCCTTAGTCAAGGAAGACACCGCGGCTCGTCTCCGAGCTCAGCCTCTATTTACACCACTAAAAGGAAAAAAGGTTAACTGCATGACACCTGTTGCTATAATTAGACTGGGGAAGTAACGGAGGGTCAGACTTGTGCAACTGGAGTCAGAGCGCAGACAGCAGTGGGTGGTCACTTACGATGTTATGGCCGCACCATAAAGTACTAAACCCGGTGCCATAAAAAGAGCACGCTCAAAGTGTAAAGATAGGACCTGAAGGCCCGACGCTCTACCTCCACCATCTACAGCAAACAGGACTGCCTCCGCTGCGGCAGCACTGAGCATGCTCACTCTCTGTTGAACTAAATTTAACGGGCCACAAACTGAAATATATCCTTTGCAAGTCTGTGCACAAGCAAGTTCTTTTTCATTTAGCAACCACAACGTGTCCGTAGCAATGAGCACTGGAATCCAGTGTTCGCTCAAATTGTCTTCTAAATCTTATTTTCTTATTCTTTGACCAGATTTGCCATTAGACTCTAAGGGGGTTGTTTGAGTTCTCCCCCATGTTTAGACTTCATGTCATTTGAGTCCTTTGGAGTTTTGCAATAAAAGAAATAAAAGCATTTTTGAGTATTGTTTTGGTAGGAAAAGCATCCTGTCATGGATGTCTCAACACTCTTCATTATGTAGAGCTGAAGCTAAGTGCATCTCAACATCCCGCTCTGCTCCAGAACAACAAGCCATCAAACTTTCACATAGCGCCTTTATAGTCGTCCCACCACTCTGATTAGTAGTGGGAGCCAGAGCCCCATCGACCAACAGAGAAAAAAAGACAACACCTACTTACTATTGTTTCTTTGCTTGAACATCTGGCTTTAGTCTGAAATGACAAAGAGGAAGATGATTGACAAAGAGGAAGATGATTGCACCTCTGCCAGTGTGTGTGAGGGCTACAGTCTCTTACCTGCAATCACACTTTTGATGCTCTGTGAAACTTAAGTGAATAGTGTGCTGCATTACCATTGGTCTAAACCGCATCACCTTGAGGAGAAACAGAGGACATAACAAGGCAATGTTGAGATTAAAACAAAATCAGGCTACAGTCTAAACCCCTCAGCTCTGACCTGTCTGTCTCACTCTACGTCCCTCTGTGTCCATGGAGACAACATGTCTGAAATGTCTCCTTCATGCTCTCCATCAGTGGGTGGAGTTAGCTCAGTTCTTACAATGTGACCTAGCTATGGAACTCCATACTTAGATCACGTGATGACAACAGAGCCATCTCCATAACAAGCAGGCAAAGTCCATCGGCTGATGAAGACCATGCGATGTAGTTGAAAGTAAACCTTGTGTTGAGATTACTTTGTCAAACTACTACATCTATGGTCAATAAGTAGAAATAGCTTGAATTATTTGGTAAGTGAGCTTGAATAAAGAGAAAATAAAGAGTAACTAACAGTATTGGTGGAGTCATATTGTGTGCCTAAGTGCTTGCATGAAGTCCCAGAGTTGTCTATTAAGGTGTCCATTTTGTTCATCAGTTAAGTTCAGGAGGACGCAGTCATCCCCTGGGCTCACCTGCAACGTGACATTGTGAGTTTCCGTGGGAACACACTCCATAGCTTCGTCGTTGCAGCAGCCTCCACAGCGGTTGAGGACGACACAGGAAGGAACATAGGTGTGTTCTGTGTCCTCCGGATACTCCTGGAAGATGTCCACCAGCACCTCTCTGGGCTGACACATACTCTTGGTGATGACATCTGGGAGAAGAATGACTAAAAAAAAATAAAAATAAAAGTGATTATTTTTTTATCATCATCATGAAAAAAGATGATGATCTTTACTTTACACAGCCAGGGCAAAACGGAATAGAAAAGCTTTATGTAATAATGAATACTTATCAAATCAAAATCACAGATCTGTGACCTGAGCAGCATCAATGACACCTGTTTTTGCTGCTCACAATGTGTACAGTGTTCCTGGAGAATGAGTCTGTGCCTGGCAGCCAACCAACCATTTGGTGAAAATGGAAATTACATGGTAGACGATGCTCTATTAAACTCCCAGTATGTGTGCAAAAGTAGAAAAGGTTAGATTCCAAGATACTAGGAGTAGACGACTTGGGCTGTATAGTCATGTGACAGAAGAGTAACACAACAGACATCAGTGATTATTTCAGTGGCTCTGATCACAATAATGCAGCTGCACAGAAAGATGCCAGCTTCACTGAGTTGGTATCGAGACGCTACATGTTGTCATATGAATGTTTGACCTTGGAATGAAATGATATCAACTGCAGGTGGATTGTGGATATATACGAGCATTATTCATTTTGACTTCCCCTATGCAAAACGTAACATGACACACAAGCATTATTTAATATCTGGAGATGAAGAACAGGAAATTTCATACCAGTGTCTGATAGAGCCCTACACCAACTGAGTGACCTGCCAGCCCTCTGTATTTCCATTCCCTCTGCAGCCCAGAATAATCCATCCCACAGTCCATCACACTCGCTCCCAGCGACCCTCGATAACTCCTGACCCCTGGTCTGTCAGAGCAGCCGTGATCTCAGGCACTGTGGCGCCAGGGTCCACCTCTGACATGAGACCCAAGGAAGCCCACCCCTGTGCAAGCTCTGCCTCTAGACCAGGGGTCGGCAACCCGCGGCTCCGGAGCCGCGGCTCTTCAGCCCCTCTATTGCGGCTCCCTGAGGCTACATCCACACTAATACGTTTTAACAAACAAAAACGATCTCCGTCCACATAGGGTTTCAGCATCATTTTCGAAATGATCTCCCTCCAGACTAAAACGCCTGAAAACGAATATCACATGACTATTAACGTACACTGGGCATGCGGGTGGGTGCCGGTGTAAACAGGAAGTAGTTTGGTTGCCTAGTTAAAAAAATACGACAGAGTAATAAAGTAGTCTTTAACAATGACTTAAAATCTTCCTCTATAAACTCAGACACATTTCGTGGAAAGTTTTAGAAGTTTTATTTTTCAGGCTTAGTTACAACACTGCAGGTCTTGCTCTATCTCTCTCTCTCTCTCTCTCTCACACACATCAAATTTACTTTAAAATTAACACTTACACATAAAGGTTTACGAGATTATGGTCCATACATGTGGTCTCTCACTCGTTTCCTCGGTTTCATTGTTTCTGTTCTCACTCGTAGCTCTGCTGGTGGCTGAAGTCTCTGTCCTACTGGAGAGCAATTCATGTTTTGTTCCTTTATAGTTTATGTGTGTGGACTTCACAATAGTTGTGCAGAACAAAATAAGCATTAATAAGGACAGGAAAGTCCTCCGTTTTGTGTCCGTCCTCCTCAAAGCCGCTAACCGTGACTTCAGACGTCTGCTCCGTAGCGCTGATAATGCCGCTGGACACGCTGCTCACTGATCGCTCCATTAACAGCTGCTTCCTCCGCAGAAATGCAGACTTTAACTGAACAACAGCTGCTAGTAAAGACAACAAGGTCAGCAACACCTGTAATCAGTTGTCCATGTTGAATTAACCTGGTAGTCGATCGGTAATCACAGCTGTTGTTGTTTGTGATCTTCCGGGAAAGGGTCACGTGATAGGGGCGTGATAAATCAGGGAAGGAACGTTGTGGCTGCTAAGAACCGATCAAGTAGTGAACATGGGTGTCTACATCATCGTTTCTAAACTTATGCGTTTACGAGCGTCCACACGAAGAGGCAACCCCGGAGTTTTAAAACTCCTCCGTTTTCAATGCTCGAAAACTCCAGCGTAGTGTGTACGCTCAGTGTAAACGTAGCAGAACATGCATTTTCAAATGGAAACGGAGTAGTGTGGACATGTCCTCAGGCTTTGAAAAAAAAAAAAAAAACATGGAAATAAATAACGTTTATTTTTTGCACAGTGGACAATCTTTCAAAGGGAACACCTCTTATCTTGGAGTTTGAGGTGATACTGTGTCACTGAAAATAAAAAATGTTTTAATATTTTGTCAACTAAAATGTGCGTCACATCGTATTTGTCACAATCAGGCTTTGCCTTGGGTGTTTTGTGTGTGGTTTTCTGTAGCTCCTCACTTCCTTCACCTGTCCCTAATCATTCAGTGCACCTGCCAGTCACACTCTCCCTCATCAGCACAACTCTCCTCACCTGTTCTAGTCACTATTTAAACCCCTGTCTTTCACTCACTCACTGCCAGATCATTGTTTTGTTTCCTTCCTACCCGCCCGCTTTGCTCTTCCTGTTCACGGTTTCCCAGTCTGTCTGCCCTGTTTTTGCCCTGCCTTGTCCTGCTGGATTTCCCCCCTTGTCTCGTCCTTGGATTACCTGTTTTTGTTTCGTGAGTTATTAAAACCCTTTTGTTCACTACTCTGACTGTCTGCATTTGAGTCCTCATTATGTCCCGTGACAGTATTATGTCGCTGTCAAGAGCCTTCCCCTGCAGGTGGATAATCATGATTTGCAGACCCCCGCCCTCAATGGATAAATCCAAAAAAAGAAAAGTCACGGAGGAAAATAGAGAGTTGAATTCTGCGTGGACGTATTAATTTGCTTTCACTGCCAACGATGCTGACAGCAGACATGAGCAGCTACAACAGACATGAGCAGCTACAACAACAGACATGAGCAGCTACAACAGCAGACATGAGCAGCTACAACAGCAGACATGAGCAGCTGCAACAGCAGACATGAGCAGCTGCAACAGACATGAGCAGCTACAACAACAGACATGAGCAGCTACAACAGCAGACATGAGCAGCTACAACAGCAGACATGAGCAGCTGCAACAGACATGAGCAGCTGCAACAACAGACATGAGCAGCTATAACAGCAGACATGAGCAGCTACAACAGCAGACATGAGCAGCTGCAACAGACATGAGCAGCTGCAACAGACATGAGCAGCTACAACAACAGACATGAGCAGCTACAACAGCAGACATGAGCAGCTACAACAGCAGACATGAGCAGCTGCAACAGACATGAGCAGCTGCAACAACAGACATGAGCAGCTACAACAACAGACATGAGCAGCTACAACAGCAGACATGAGCAGCTACAACAGCAGACATGAGCAGCTGCAACAGACATGAGCAGCTACAACAACAGACATGAGCAGCTATAACAGCAGACATGAGCAGCTTCAACAGCAGACATGAGCAGCTTCAACAGCAGACATGAGCAGCTTCAACAGCAGACATGAGCAGCTATAACAGCAGACATGAGCAGCTATAACAGCAGACATGAGCAGCTATAACAGCAGACATGAGCAGCTTCAACAAAAGACATGAGCAGCTTCAACAGCAGACATGAGCAGCTTCAACAGCAGACATGAGCAGCTACAACAACAGACATGAGCAGCTTCAACAGCAGACATGAGCAGCTACAACAACAGACATGAGCAGCTTCAACAGCAGACATGAGCAGCTACAACAGACATGAGCAGCTACAACAACAGACATGAGCAGCTACAACAGCAGACATGAGCGGCTATAACAGCAGATATGAGCGGCTACAACAACAGACATGAGCAGCTATAACAGCAGACATGAGCAGCTACAACAACAGACATGAGCAGCTACAACAGACATGAGCAGCTACAACAGCAGACATAAGCAGCTATAACAGCAGACATAAGCAGCTATAACAGCAGACATAAGCAGCTACAACAGCAGACATGAGCAGCTATAACAGACATGGGCAGCTATAACAGACATGAGCAGCTGTAACAGCAGACATGAGCAGATATAACAGACATGAGCAGCTACAACAACAGACATGAGCAGCTACAACAGACATGAGTAGCTATAACAACAGACATGAGCAGCTACAACAACAGACATGAGCAGCTATAACAGCAGATATAAGCAGCTACAAGAACAGACATGAGCAGCTACTACAACAGACATGAGCAGCTACAACAGCAGACATGAGCAGCTATAACAGCAGACATAAGCAGCTACAACAACAGACATGAGCAGTTATAACAGACATGAGCAGCTACAACAAGACATGAGCAGCTATAACAGACATGAGCAGCTGTAACAGACATGAGCAGCTATAACATACATGAGCAGCTACAACAGCAGACATGAGCAGCTACAACAGACATGTGCAGACCCAAACCAACAGATGAGCCATCTGCATGACAACTTAACACATTCATAATGAAGACCATGAGATGTGGTTAAAAGAATAAAGAATACTTTTTCACACTGTAATAACTGTTAATGTTGACTCAAATTCACACACACCGTCCTGCTTCCCCAAATCCTCACTAGAGCACCAAATGTGTAATATTCTTTTGCTGAAAGATTTCCCCCTGTTTCAGTATTGTTTATTAAAAAATACAATGACCAACTGCTTTACAGAATAAATGGCCTTTGAAAAAAATGATACTTTGTATTCGTGAGTTGTTTTTTAAAGATTTACATCTTCAGGGTAGAGACGTCAGACCGTGGTGAGACTATAGACACACTGTAGGTTTTGTTCATTTTTTGGGGATGTGCTGTTGTTGAAAAAAAATCTGAATCTCCATCTCAGCTGAGGTGAGGTGAATTTAACAAGTCATATGAACAATGGCTCGGAGCGCTCCAGTTTTATTACAGAGCATCTCCGACAGGGTGTCTGTGTGAAGGTCTGCAGCATGCAGATGGCAGACTTCCTGCACCTTTACAAACACTAACAACAACCACACAACTGATGCTGTTTGGAGTGACTCATCTGTGTCTCTAGCCAACAGGTCCAACCTTGGCCATAGCACAACATGTCTCTGTCAAACAAATAGGAGTATGGCATTGAACCAAGGCTGACTGTCTGCTCATGTATTGACTGCGTTCTTCCAACCACAAAAGAAACACAACAAATTGACAAATTGACTGATTTGTGGATTTTCTCCCACATTAACTCTTGTTTTGAAATTTGCCCTACTTTTATGACGACTCCAAAGTCCAGAGTCCGACTTTTCACCACTGGGAACTTGTATTCCTGTCTGATGTGTACAGAAAAACAATCCTCAGCTTGCACTACACAATCCCCACTACTTATGTCAAACTTTTACAGAAACAAAGTCAGTCTGAGGCAGAGTAGATACAAATGTCCATCACATGTCCAGTAGGTGGCCCTATGGACATCTGGTCTACACACAGGAAAGGAAGAAGTCTGTAACAGACAGAAAACTTACCCTCATTTTTACTCTTCTCCACTCCCTTGTTAATGCTGGCAGTCTGGAAGAGATGCACATCAGACCAAGTCATAAATATTAAATATTTCTCATCTATAAAAATGTCTGTCTTGTTAACGTATACATCGCAGTACATGAAAGTATGTAAAGGTTTTTATCTGAGCCACATCAAAAGAAGCCAGATCAGCAGTCTGATGCAGCAATAATTTATACTTATAGAGACTGATGTCAGAATTGTTGTAAAGTTCTTACTCTCCATTCTGTCTCTGCCTATTAACATGTGCAGTCAGAGGCATCAGCCCTGTCAAGCTACAAACACGTAGCTGAGGAGCAAGGCTAATTTACCTTCAAAATAAAAGCACAGCAGCCTGTCACGTTTTAAGTTTTAATGTAAAGTATGTTGACCAAAGGATCATTTGAAATTTGAAAACGTCTGGTCTGCCTTCTACTGGTTTTAATACCATGCGTCCATGCATTCACACATTTGAAAATGAAAGCAAAGAGTCTCCACAATATTCCATCAACGGGTAAAAAGAGAGTGGGCTACATATAGTGAAATGCGTCACTCCAGCTCTTAAAATTGCTTGACTGAGTTATATTTTGAAAGGAGTAACAGGAACCTGCCTTTGTTTTGATTGTAAAAAGATGACGTGAATAACCGGCATCTCTGGCAGACCTCCGTTCACCTTATGTGGCTGCTGTAAGCGGCGGAGATATTGCGTGAGAAAGCGGATCGGCCTGTGTGGGAACGAGATGGGCATCCTGCAGGGCGCAAGGGCAGGAGGACATGGGCCTCCGCTCCCACACACTCCGGATCATGGATCTGGGACTAAACCCTGCGGCTGAATGCTCAGAGGACTTACTGTACAGACAGAGTTCAAACTACAGGCAGAAATCCATTAAGAAATGTCCTGCTTTAATGCACGTAGTATCAGTTACTATTCCATTTCGGCATGTATGTTATCCAGCTAGCAGCATTCATTTAACAACTCTTATGACGTATTCCCACCGTCATCACACCGCTGTAGTGACAGAGGCTTTAGTTCCATTCTACTAAGTAGCCTACTTTGTGGTGAACAAAAGACATGCCGAAATGAAATGATTGTCTTCAAAAATCTAGAGACAATCATTACAGGTACTTGTCAAGCGTGTCTCTTTACACTTTGGCTATTAAGCCAATCAGTTTTGAATGGATTTTAAGTGCAAAAACAAAGGCAAAGAAGGGCATGTATTAAGGTACACACCAAAAACGACAAAGTGAGATACAAACAGAAAGATAATGCTAGTTTACCAAAGCAGGCAAGCTGGACATAGGCCTAAGACTAGCTTTTTGGCTGACACAAAATATATTTAGTAGTACTACATTACAGTAATTATAATTGGAACACAGCAGTAACTAAATCTAAAATAATTGAGGATAGAGAGAGCTGTTGAGCTTTAAAGGCACTTGTGACGAGAACAGGTGTCCCTATCTGATAATTAATAATAAATATGATTAGACGATAAGAAAATAAAGTCCAATACTCACCTTTACAGTGGATAGGTGAAGAACCGCGACCAAAAGGATGTGTACCAAACTGACAGCAAAGTTCATGGTTGTTACTCCGCGTGATGAGTGTTAAAATGTATGCGGTCGTTTAAGGGTCCAACATCTAACAGTATCAACACAACAACACGCACAAAGTAAAAAATGAAAAATATCTATTTAAAAAAAAACGTGGCTATAGCAAAGTCAAATCCATATTTTCCACGGGCAAATGGCACGTCCGCTGGAAACCTTACCATCCAACACGCCGCGCTCGTCCACAGACAAAGACACTCTGAGAGGTTCTGGAGCCAGGAGCTCAGGAACACAGCGATCCTCCAACAATCACTGTAACAATGTTTAGTGTGGAAGCGGAAAGAGGGGGGCTGTCCTTCTTCTCACTTATTAATCCCACAACATTAAGGTGTGTCTGTGTGCCACTGTCTGCCGGTATAAAGTCATCTCCCTTCTAGTGGTTCTTATTGACGGTCCACCCCTGTCTCTGCCTCGGCTTTTCTTCTCTCTAAAGATCTTTGGGGAGCATCGACAGCGGCTTGTCCCCGGACTCGGTAGCGGCACCAGTCTCTTACGTTCTGTCTCCTCTTGGCGGCTGCTGCTACAGTTCATGCGTTATTAAACTGGTCGGGTATCAGAGGCCACCAGTCTTGTATTTGGAGGCGGGGCGGCTGTGGGGAACCAATGGAAGAGGGGGGCGGGCGTTGATCTGGATCTGCTGTTCACTCTCTCTCGCACACACACACACAAAAAAACACAGACACAGGAGAGGTAAACTAAACTGCGTTGTTTACTACTGTCAACTATACAAAAACACTTAATTATACAAAAATACTATTTTGAAGCATTGAAGATCATCATTACAAGGTACAAAGACAAAATAACTCTGATAATGTATTTTCCCCACTACAATCATTTACTAGAGCAGTGACTGTAGGCTACAAAGATATGGTTTTGTGTGGCGCATGTACAGTATTCTATTCTCTCATTTCCTTACTTCAGGTGAATGGCCTATCATACGGTATTACAATAATGAATAGTTAACACATGCATCTTCTATTAATATTTGGAGTATAATATATATATTTTTTCTTTTTATCATGTCTATTTGTACAAGTTACTCATTATATATTACTTAAGATTGAAACATATACATTCATGAAAAAATGTATCACATACTGTATAATTCATAATTTTTTACAAACCCACGGATAATTATTACCAACCCTAGTTCTCATCAGCACTGCAGAGCTCTTTCAGCTCGCTTTGGTTTTTTGGTACACTAACTGCTCAGAACCACTCAAATAAATATAGTACTTTCTTAGTATCTTGAGTTGCAAGTGTTGTTAGTCACGTGAGTCATCAGTCACATGAGTCGTTAGTGTCACTAGTATCTTGAGTTACAAGTTACAAGTGTTGTTAGTTATGTGAGTTGTTAGTGTTGTTAGTTACTGGAGTCATTATTGCATTAGTCACGTGAGTCGTTAGTGTCATTAGTCACATGAGTTGCAAGTGCTTTTAGTCACGTGAGTCGTAAGTGTTGTTAGTCATGTGAGTCGTTAGTGTTGTTAGATATGATAGTTGCAGGTGTTTTTAGACACGTGAATGTGTCGTCAATTATGTAAGTCGTTAGAGTCATCAGTGATAGTGATATGCGTATCTGATATATACAAAAATATGTATTCTTGATTCGGGAGTGTATTATGTATTCTTTCTTCTTTTTTTGCATGTGTGTTTTATGCAGTGGTGTTTTTCTTTCTGATTGCCCAGTAATAGGGCATGCGGTTCTGAATGGATGTACCGCAAAATCCTGCCATCACAGTGTATCCTCGAAGGCATTCATAGTGTCAGTTGTACACACCGAAAGTGAATAAAGCCCTACATTTATAACACGGCTCAACAAAAATTAAGGGAACACCTAATTATCACAGTATAACCAAGTCAATTAAAATTCTTGGGTATTGATCTATCCAGTTAGGAAGCGTAAGCGATTGTGAATCTGTTTTACCTGCTTTGGTGCAAATGAAAGTGACGGCAGGTGGACAGGAGAGGAAACAGCAAAACAAACCCCAAAAAGGGAATGGTTCTGCAGCTGCTGGCCACAGATCATTTCTCTCTCTTTATCCTTCCTGGCTGATTTTTCTCTAGTTTAGCATTTTGCTCGTGCTCTTGTCACTACTGGTAGCATGAGGTGGTACCTGCTGTCCATTCAGGTTGCACAGGTAGTCCAGCTCCTCAAGGTAGGCACATTTATACGAGCGTCACAAGGTTTGCTGTGGAGTGTCTCAAGAGCGTGGAGGAGAAACCAGGAGACAGGGCAATACACAAGGAGAGCTGCAAGCCAATGTCACCCATTGGTTTGTGGACTGCCGTTTTGCAGCCTCGAGTTTGGTGATTTCGCCAAAGCCATCTTGGATTAGGCCGTCGCCATGTTTTTTTTTTTGCAGCCAATGAACAGAAGTTACTATATTTGGAATGTGGAGGAGTGACGTTGAGATAGCCGTATATGGCTCTTGTAGTAGCAGCGACCTGTCAATCACAGTAAACCCGCCCTAAAGTATACTCCGCTTTATGGTCTATTTTACTCTAAACTGGACCATAATTTACGAAATGAACATTTTGCTGTATTGAAGAAAACTAGCTATTGAGATCATAAACATGAGTTCACAATGTTTACTGAGGTAATAAATCAAGTGAGAAGTAGAGTCATTTTCTCATAGACTTCTATACAATCTGACTTCTTTTTGCCACCAGAGGAGTCGCCCCCTGCTGGCCAGAAGAGATAATGCAATTTCTAAGACACTTCCCGTATTGGCTAATGTTGGAGTTTAATTTATCATAATAGCCCCATCAATTATATCTATTTGTTTAAATATATCTAAATGTTTGAAACCCACATATATGACATCTGCATATTGAGAACTAGTGTGAATATAGTGTGGTCTGAATCTGTCAACATGCAGCCTGTTTGCATTAGTAAGGATCAAAGTCTCTTGTAGAAAAAACTACTGAGGAGGCGTAGCAGGTGCGTGGTGAGACTAGCTTTACTACTAAAGAGGCATAGCAGGTGTATGGTAAGGCTGTCATGGAAAAGGCAAGTGAAGGCCGCTAGGGCTGTGAGAAGGATTGCTGAGCTGTGATAAAAAAGAGTTGCGTTATGCTAGGAAAAGGCGTTTTAAACTCCCACTAAAAAGATAAAGCTGACCATGACACATTGGTACATGTAATACATACATTAGAAACCATACAAACATAACTCACACCCACATGACAGTAAAAGAGACACACCTGTGATTTCAAAGGAAAAAGGAGGAAGAGCTTAAAAGGACAAAAGCGATGTCAGCCACACTATATAAGACTATGTAAGAACAGAATAAACAGAATATTTTCCAAAGAATGACTCAGGTTGTGTTCTTTGCTTGGAGAGAAACTCTATTGTAGTTCAATTAAAATTCCAAAAGGTCCAGATGGAGAAAATCTCCTCGGGCAAAGGTCCGGAACATTACAATAATATCTAACTTGCGTTATTTAGTGCCATATATATATATATATATATATTAGTGCTGGGTAAGTTAACACGTTATTATCGCGTTAACGCATTCATTAATTAACGCCGACAATAATTTTATCGCGCGTTGACGCAGTTTTTTAATTTTATTATTAAGCGGACATTTTTAACACAAGAACCGGCTTGTGTTTAACAGCTGTTTGTGTGGCGTCTCTTCCTGTTTCCTTCACCTACATTTACAGCTGCATATACAGCTTCTTATCACCCTCTATGTACCAAGGTACATTTATAACAAATACCACACATATTACATGGTACTCAGCGTTGCATATGTGTCTGACCAAAATACCAAAAACAGCAAAAAAGAAATTATTAATTTAAATAATTTTTTTTGAGTTTTTAAAGTACTTTTGTTTAGAATATGTATGTATGTATGAAATATACACCTTGAAAACTGCAAACCTATCTAAGTCATGTTTTTTTCCTTTTTTTGTTTGATAAATTATCAGTAGTGATAACTAAATGATATGCTTATTATACATATTACAAACAAAACAATTTTAAAAACTCTAAAAAAATTATTTAAATTAATCATTTCTTTTTTGCTTTTTTTGGTAAGACACATATGCAACGCTGATTACCGTAATATGTGTGGTATTTGTTATAAATGTACCTTGGTACATAGAGGGTGATAAGAAGCTGTACATGGAGGGACTTAGGACCCAGGGGAATGTAGGTGAAGCATGGAACCTGGAGGGAGTCTGTACCGTGGCAGTAACCTGCATGAGGAAGTTATGCTAATAAAGAGTTGCAGTTAAGAGTAGTTGGTTGACACGTGCTTATATGTTCATTTAAAAACACGACAATATGTATTTTAATATTGTCACGTTTGATCCTGTAACGAGACGATCGCGTGTGTATGTGTGAGAGACAGGAGGGACCGACAGTGACGGAGTGAAGGGGGGTTCCGGACCGGGCGTGTCACCCGTGGGGGGGGGCGGCAGCAGCAGCAGGAAGTGACGCCACACAAACACAGCTGTTCACAGCTTGCTGCCCGGTTCTTGTGTTAAAAATGTCCGCTTATTAATAATTTTAAAAACTGCGTTAACCCGCGATAACATAATTCTCGGCGTTAATGAATGAATGCGTTAACGCGTTATTATCGCGTTAACTTGCCCAGCACTAATAGAAATACATAAATAAATGTTCTTCTCATTTCAAGTAAAATAAGGGCTGGATTAAAGAATAACTTACATAACAGAAAGCTTTTGAAAAATGTGCATCTTTAAATAAAGTACTTAATTTTAGAAAAATGTATTTCACTGAATTGCCCTGCAGCTTTAAATTCAGTTCATTCAGGTGTGAAGTGATGTCAATCAAAAAAGCCACAATATTATAATTTTCTCATCTTCGAACAAGAGAAATTAGTGTGCATTGACATTTTCTGTGGTTAATAAACCACTTGTTTCAGCTCTATTCCTCTCTGTGAACATCATTGTTGGGCATGAATTCATGTGTTAGGATTCTGATCATATTGGGCTCTTTGGTTTATTTTCTGCACCTTCATTTCAGATGTGAGTGGGTACGTTTGCTCAAAAGAGTTATGCTTTGTCTCGTAGTGGCGCTTCACATTACTGCTTTTAATAATCGTCACGGTCTCTGAACATATGAGACACACTGGTTTTAAACTGTCCGTAGGAAGAATTAACCTATAAGAGTTTGTGATCTTTGTGAGGGTTTTTGTTGATAACTTCTCGGTTCTCTTCTTCTGCACTGCGCTTCTTTTTGGCTCTGCGATCCATTATTGGTTAAAGACTCTGGTCTCTCTGAACACATTTCTCTTTTTGGAGAAAGTCACATGAAATAACTTCTGTATTGTATTCAATGTATTGGTTATTTTATATGTCCTTTAGCAACACCTAGTGGCGATTGTGAATAGCTGCACTGAACAGGAAGTGAGCGAAGTGTAAATAGTCAGAGTAACAGGAAGTGATGTTCAAGAAGTGCCGTGTGCCCATGGACTCATTGACTGAGCATCTCAGTGTTCAATCCATATAATCCTGTGCCTAGAAGTCCACAAAATCGGCTTCATCCGTAAGTGTGTTACTATTTACAGTTATATTAACATGTTTATATTCATATTTCTTTGGTTTGTGTTAGTAGCATTTATACTGATGTACTAGCTATTATTAAGTACTTACAAAGGCACTTACGGTTTGTATTGTTTGTGCTCTTTTTCAGTTTTACAAAATTATTACATATTTTCCACCATTAAACCTTGCAAATACAACAACCTGTCTGTTCCTTGGAGGATACGGTGCTGGGAAATATATTGTCAAGCTGGCTGTATAGCTGAAAACTACGTTTTACTAATGTCACAGCTCTGTCACTTCTATCCACCTTTCACTCACCTAATTAGTTCATTCAGGGCACCTGCCAGTCACACTCACCTCATCAGCTCATCACTCTCACCTGCTCACTCTGCCTCTTCACTATTTAAACCCCTGCCTCAGACACACTCACTGCCAGATCGTTCTTTGCTTACATGCTCAACTTTCCCGCACTCACCCTTGGACTGATTCCCTGTTGCCGACCCTGCCTGTCCCGGCCTACCTCGCCTTGCTCCTGCCCTGGAAACTTACTCAGCCCTTCTGTCCTTGACCCCGAGAAACCTGTCGTGCATTCTGCCAGAGCATATTCTGCCTGTCGTGCGTTGCTAATAAAGAACTTAAATCAAACCAGTCCGGGTCTTGTCGTACTGCTCCTGGGTCCTAACTACACCCGTAACAGTACGATCTGGCCACAACATGGATCCAGCAGACGACGCCACCGCATGGGCCCGGCTCGAGGCGATCGAGGAGGCGATGCGACGAACCCAGACCATGGTCGCCACCAACACCGCCGAGGTTCGCCAAGACCTGGCGAATCAGAACCAGGTTCTCACCACGTTGATAGACCAGGTACGACAACTCACGGCAGCCACAGCTCCGGCCAACGTGGCTGCTTCGCCGCAACTCGCTCCGGTTCAGTCGGGAATGGGTCCAGCAGCATCTACGGCGGTCTCGGAGCCCCGGGTGGGGGAGCCCGAACGCTACGCCGGGGATCGTGAGGGTTGCAACGCATTCCTGACAAACTGCTCCATCCTGTTTGCGTTGCAGCTCCGCACTTTCGCATCTGAAGACGCCAGGGTAGCGTTTACCATCAACCACCTGACGGGGAGAGCTCGGCTGTGGGGAACGGCGGAGTGGGATCGTCGTACTCCTGCCTGTGCTTCCTTGTTTGGACCGACCACAAGAACCTGGAGTACATCCGCACAGCCAAGAGACTCAATTCCCGACAGGCCAGGTGGTCGTTATTCTTCACCCGGTTCCACTTCACGCTCCCCTATCGCCCCGGTTCCCGCAATGTCAAGCCTGATGCCCTTTCCCGTCAGTTCCAGGGGGAGGAGGAATCCACCGCTGGCCCCTCATCCATCCTCCCTGCCTCCTGTCAAGTAGGCGTTCTCACCTGGGAGATTGAGAAATCGGTGAGGGCCGCTAGAAAGCATTTTTGACTGAATATTGGCCTATAACTCTGCGGTCAAGCCGGTCCCAGCGCGTGCCCTCCTAACCGCCTGTTTGTCCCTCAGGGCCTTCGGTCCGACGTCCTCCAGTGGGCACACTCCTCTCCACTTACCTGCCACCCGGGCATCCAGAGGACCCAGGACGTCCTGCGGCAGCGCTTCTGGTGGGTCTCGCTCAACGAGGACACCAGGGAATTCGTCAACGCCTGCCCTGTGTGCAACCAACAGAAACCTTCCCATCAGGCTCCGGCCGGCCTCCTGCGGCCTCTCCCTGTGCCTCATCGTCCGTGGTCTCACATCTCCCTGGACTTTGTCACCGGACAACCATTATCTGAGGGCCACACCGTCATTCTGACAGTGGTCGACAGATTCAGCAAGCTGGCCCACTTTATTCCTCTCCCCAAACTCCCATCTGCTAAGGAGACGGCTGAACTCATCTGTCTGCATATCTTCCGCCTGCATGGAATTCCAGTCGACATTGTCTCCGACCGAGGTCCTCAGTTCACCTCCATCTTTTGGAGGGAATTCTGCACTCTGCTGGGGGCCACTGTCAGTCTGTCTTCGGGGTTTCATCCTCAGTCCAATGGTCAGATGGAGAGGAAGAATCAGGAGATGGAAACAGCCCTTCGCTGCATGGTCTCCCGGAATCCTGCCTCCTGGTCCCGCCAGTTGATGTGGGTAGAGTACGCCCATAACACCCTGACCAGTTCCGCCACAGGCTTGTCACCCTTTCAGTGTGCTTATGGGTTCCAGCCACCCCTGTTCCCAGCATTGGAAAGGGAAGTTTCCTGCCCATCTGTCCAGACATTCATCCGCCGCTGCCGCCAGACCTGGGCTAGGGCCCGAGCAACCCTGCTCCAGTCTGCGGACCGCGCTGCTACAGCGGCGAATCGACACCGCACCCCAGCCCCTATCTACCAGGTGGGTCAGAGGGTGTGGTTGGCAACCAGGGACCTACCTTTGCAGGTGGAGTCTAAAAAGCTGGGCCCACGGTTCATCGGGCCGTTCGAGATTGAGAGGATCATCAACCCGGCAGCAGTAAGGCTCAAGCTTCCCAGGTCCATGCGCATTCACCCCACGTTCCATGTATCCAAGGTCAAACCGGTCCGGGAGAGCCCTTTGGTGCCGGCTGCTCCGCCTCCTCGCCTCTTTGAAGGAGGTCCGGTTTACTCTGTCCATCGCCTGCTGCGCTCCCGCCGCTGGGGGCGAGGGCTTCAATACCTGGTCGACTGGGAGGGATACGGTCCGGAGGAGAGGCAATGGGTTCCGGCTCGGAACATCTGCGACCCTCGACTCATCGCCAGATTTCATCGGCAGCACCCAGAACAACCATCTAGGACCCAGACGACTGCCAGGAACACCCAGCAGGTCCCCGGTGCGGACCATGAGAGACCTCCCTCCGGGCCCAAGGAACCCTCCCACCTGAACCCCTCCACCCACCCGGATGGGGATTCTGACTCTGCGGCCTCGGAGGAGTTTGATTTGATTGGCTGAGTTGCATCACGTGATGTGATTTACAACGCATTGGTCGGTGTGTTTCCTGCACCGCTGAACAAGTGCCGTAAAGGCTGAAAAAGCTGGGCCGGTTAAAATAGAAGCGCTCCGTCAAAATAAAATCGGTTTTAGGTCCTGGGTCTGGATACAACGGCGTCTGGATCCGGATCCGGACCGCGGTCCACCTATTAGTGACCCCTGCTCTATTGCATCGAACTCTGTCTGATTCCATTGCGTTCTTCAAAGATCATCAGGACACCAATAGGTATTAAGTATAGAATAAAAATAAAGTTGGTGAGCAGGAGTTTATCATCAACTGGCCTGGTCTGAACTTCTTTCCATGACACTCGGCAGAACCGGAGGTTGTCGCCTGAGTGGAACCTATGCTCACATCCCAGCATCATGCCGCACCATTGGCATGTGCCAGAGAACATCAGAATTAGCAGGACATGAGAGTCTGGAGACGCCGTGACGAACGTTATGCTGCCTGCAACATCATCCAACATGACCGGTTTGGCGGTGAGTCAGTGATGTGTGGGGAGGCATATCCTTGGAGGGTCACACAAACCTCCATGTGCTAGCCAACAGTGTCCTGACTGCTGTTAGGTACCGAGATGAAATCCTAAGACCCATCGTCAGACCTTCCGCTGGTTTAGTGGGTTCTTGGTTCCTCCTGGTGCCGGACAATGCCCGGCCTTATGTGGCCAGAGTGTGTAGGCAGTTCCTGGATGACGAAAGCATTGATGCCACTCAACCTCTGGGATGTCCTGTATCGGTGCATCCAACGCCGCCCGAGAAGCACCACAAACTGCCCAGGATCTCTACAGACCCCCAAAGTGTAAGAAAAGAAAAACCTCTCTCTTTATCTCCTGCTCCATGTATCTGAAAATCGGTGTAAAAAAAGCTGATAAAATAAGTTTTGATGTTTTGACATCATTAGAAGTCGCAACCCATATTTGGGTTTCCTGGTGAACATGAACCAACAGAAAAGTTGGTTCATGTTCACCACTTACTTCCATCGTCTGAGGACATGAACACCCAGTGGATTAACTTTATTTTTAGCTGTTTTTACTGAAATGTCACAACGAGGGTCAGTAACATCTTCAAAACTGAAGCTCTGGATGGATCTTTACCGGATGTCTGTGACTCAACTTCAAACTTGGAGCTGTAAGTTTTGCCATTTTTATGTTATTCATGTGTATTCAGCAGACTGTTTGCCTTTTAATGTCAATTCAATTCAATTTAATATATACAGCCCAAAATCACAAATCACAAATTTGCCTCAGAGGGCCCTCGCATCGGAAACAGGAAAAACTCCCCAAAAAGCCTTAACAGGGATAACAAAAAAGGAAGAAACCTTAGGGAGAGTAACAGAGGAGGATCCCTCTATCAGGATGGACAGAAGTGTGATAGATGTCATGTGTACAGAATGAAGAACATAATAGAGTTACAACACATTCAATGCATATGACATAAATGATTCATATAATGAGAGTAGTAAGCAGAATAATGATCTACTCATAATAACAGGAGTGGAAATAAGAATTCCAATAATAATAAAAGCATTATTGGGGTCGGTAATACTAATAGTAATGTGATTATAAATAATAATAATGATACTAGCAGTGGGTGTCAGCAGGGCCAAGGCAGAGGCGCGACCACGGTCCAGGTATAACCACGATCCATGGAAACCTGTGAGGAGAGAAAGCACAAAGACTCTGTGTTAGGATTCCTGTCTGCTCCTAGTGTGTGCTCCTCTGTTTTTCCCCTGTCTAGTTTGTTATTGAGTGCCATGTGCTTATGTTTTGTTTTTTGTGTCAGCCTGCAGTTTCCACCCCCGAGTTCCGCCCACTACCACGCCCGTCTCCGTAGGCTCAGTTGTGGTGCATTCCGGTGATCATCTCCAGCTGGCTTAATTAAATACCGTCAGTCCGTCCGTTTACCAGTCCGGTTCCTAAGTCACGTAAATCTGAATATTGTTTCAGTGAAGATCCTGTCCTGACTCTCTGGCTGTCTTCAGCACTCCTGCCACACAGGAATCACCTGTGCGAAGAGGCCGTCCAGCGTAGTACCTTGGAGTACACCTGCCGACGTCCTGGCAATCCTGTGTAGGTCCTCGGGTTTCCACACAGTCCTGCCCGTTGGAGGTCTTCTGGCGCCGGTTGCCTGCCGTGTCCACGGCCTCGACTGATCCCATCCGGACCTTTTCCCGGTGAGAGTTGGGTAGAGTTTCCCTCCCGACTCCGGAGGAGAGAAGGAGAGACTTTGGCCCAATGGACATTGTGCCTCTGTTTAGCGAGTTAATCTCTAATAATTCTGCATATGAGAAATAAAATCCCTGGCTGGATTCAACCTGCTGTGTGAGTGTGCGTTTGGGTCCGCTTCCTACACTATCACTTCTTCTGGGGAAGAAGCAAAGTTAGTAATGTCCATTTATGGGACATGAATTCATACAGGAGGATAGAGAGAAGAGGAGAGAGGAGCTCAGTGTATCATAGGAAGTTCCCCGGCATTCTGGGCCTATAGCAGCATATCTAGGGGCTGGTCCAAGGCAAACCTGAGCCAGCCCTAACCATAAGCGTTATCAAAAAGGACAGTCTTAAGCCTACTCTTAAATTTGGTGAGCGTGCCTGCCACCCGGACTGAAACTGGAAGCTGGTTCGACAGAAGAGGAGCTTGATAACTGAAGGTTATCAGATATGATGGTGCCTGACCAATTAGGGCTTTGTAGGTGAGGAGAAGGTTTTTAAATTAAATTCTTGATTTTACAGGGAGCCAGTGCAGAGAAGCTAATACAGGAGTAATATGATCACTTTTCTTAGTCTTTGTCAGTACACGTGCTGCAGCATTCTGAATCGACTGGAGAGTCTTAAGAGACTTATTAGAGCAGCCTGATAGTAAGGAAGTGATGTAATCTAGTCTAGAAGTGACAAATGGATGAAGTAATTTTGAGACAGGATGTGCCTGATTTGTGCAATGTGCAACATAGGCAGTCCTTAAAATTTGCTTTATGTGGAAGTTAAAGGACATATCCTGATCAGAGATAACTCTAATGCCATCTAGAGAAACTATATCATTAGATGATTGATTTCAGAGGTTTTCTGAGCCTCGTAGAATAAATTCAGTTTTGTCTGAGTTTAACATCAGGAAGATGCTTGAAGTTTAACAAACTGGTTAGTTTCGTCTAATTAAATATAATTGGGTATAATTTGCATAACAATGCAAACTGTTGTTAATGTTGCCGAATGGAAGCATATATACAGTAAGGTGAATACAATTGGTTCAAGAGAACCTTGTGGAACTCCATGACTAACTTTGGTGTGCATGGAGGATTAATCGTTTACATATACAAACTAAAAAATAGGACGTAAACTAGCTTAGTGCAGTTCCTTTAATGCCAATTGTGGTGTATTTACGAGGCGGACGCATATGAAGCGTTAGTTGCTTTATTCGGCCATGGATAACTCTTAAGTCAGTACTGCGCATGCGCGCTACAGTTACTATGAAAGGATAGTGTTCACTGAGGTCCAAAAAGCATTTATACTCATTCCAACCATGTAACGTAATGTGATCAATATACCACATTATTCCCCCTTTTAACTGAGAACAACAACTTAAGCATTCTTAACTGAACAGTTTCCTGATACTTTTAACAAAAACATATGGCCTAAGTTAAACACAATATTTGACATCATCCGACATTCCCTTATGTACAAGGTATGTGTGTTCAGGTTGTCTGTCTGAGTATAAGCTAAAGGATACAGTCCGCTGTAGGGGTATACAGTCTTATGGCATATATCGCTTTGGTGGTTTAGTCACTCAGTTTGAGCGCCTCAGAGCCACTGGTTCGGGTTCCAGAAGCTCGGGTGTCTGCATGTTAACTTCCTGAGAACTGCTGCAGTCTTCACCATCACCCAGTTCAGCCTGTGATTCAGTGACATCTATATCAGGTTCAGCAATGGCTCGAGCTCGCAGCTGGTCTCCATGACGTCTGTGTACTGTGTCGGAGTCCCGCTCTCTGACTTCATACGAAACAGGGCCTGTCTGTCTCACAATCAATCCTGGAATCCACTTGTGACTCCCCGTCACAGTGCTACCCAGATAAACGGCGTCGTCCGCATTAAAGAAACGGACTGCAGCAGTGCGGTCATGGTGTTCTTTTTGCTGATACTGTTTCTTACGTACCGTCTCCTTGGTACAAGGCTTTAGGAAATCCAACCTTGTCCGGATATGTCTGTGAAGAAACAGATCAGCCGGGGACTGTCCAGTAGTGAGGTTAGGCGTAGTCCGATATGGTAGCAGGAACAGTGAGATCTTGTCCTCAATGTTCAGTGAAGTGTGAGCAAGCTTTTTCATACCTGCCTTGAACGTCTGAACATATCTCTCTGCCAGACCATTTGTTGCTGAATGTCCTGGTGCACTTGTAGTGTGCAGAATTCCATTCTGCTTGGCAAAGGTCTGGAACTCGTCTGATGTGAATGTGGTCACATTGTCTGTCACAATTTGTTCAGGCAGACCGTAAGAGGCAAACAGTCTCCTGAGCCTGGTGATTGTTGCTTGAGAGGTGATCTGTGACATACGAAACACTTCCAACCATGTGAATCCACCACAACCATGAACATATGGTTCAGGAACGGTCCAGCAAAGTCTATGTGTAGTCTCTTCCAGGACTCACCTGGGAACTCCCAGGGGTGTAGTGGAACCTGGCGTGGCATCTTTTGATCCAACTGGCATGTCTCACATTCCTTGCAAATCTGTTCCACTTCCAAGTCAAGGTTCGGCCACCATACATATTTGCGAGCTAAGGCCTTTGTTTTCACTATGCCTTGGTGCCCAGAATGAATCTCTTTTAACACAGCTCTTCTCATCTTGGAGGGTACAATGACTCTGGTCCCCCATAGGACACAACCTTGCTCTGTGGACAACTCATTTTTTTTGTGAAGAAACACCTTTAGGTTTTCCTCTACCTGAATGGGCCAGCCTTCCATGACATACTTATACACTCGTGACAACTCACTGTCAGTGCGTGCAGTCCTTGCAATCTATGTTGCGTTGAGTGGTACTTCTTGTATATGCTCCGCCAGCAGTGAGTGGACTAGAGCTGAAGTCACGGCTGTTCCTGTGTCGCTGGTCTCCGGCAAGGGACAGCGGGAGAGTCCATCAGCATTACTGTGCTCTTCTGATTTGCGATAGACAATGTGGTAGTCATACGCTGACAATATAATCGCCCACCGCTGAATGCGTGCTGCGGCCAGTGTAGGCAGGCTCTTGTGCTCACCAAACAGTATCAGAAGTGGTTTATGGTCAGTAACTAAGTTAAAATGTCTACCCCACAAGTACTGGTGGAATTTATTTACGCCATATATCAGTCCAAGAGCTTCTTTCTCTATTTGAGAATATTTATTTTCCGCTGGAGACAGTGTACGGGAGGCAAAAGCAATGGGTCGTTCTTCCCCGTCTGGCATGGTGTGTTGGATAACTGCTCCGATGCCATAGGCAGAGGCATCGCATGCTAAAGTCAGTGGGAGACTGGGGTCGTAGTGGGCTAACACCCGGTCACTAGTCAGCAGTTCTTTACACTTGACAAAAGCAACCTGTTCAACCTCAGTCCATTTCCAAATCACTTGTCCTCTGAGCAGTCTGTACAATGGTGCCAAGACTGTGCTTTGCTGTGGCACAAATCTTCCATAGTAATTAACAAGTCCTAAAAACGCCTGGAGCTCTTTGACGTTAGTAGGAGCCGGAGCTTCCTGAATAGCTCTCACTTTGTCCTTTGAAGGGTGTGTGCCCTGTTCATCCAGCACATGGCCCAGGTACTCTATTCGAGTTTTGCCAAACTTGCACTTGGAGCATTTCACTCGCAGTCCATTTTCTTGAAGCCGTTGTAGGACCTTTAGAAGGTTGTGGAGAAGTTCCTTCTCTGTGCGTCCCATAATGAGCAGGTCATCAAGAAAAACTACCACTGGTAAGCCTTTCATTAGATTTTCCATAATCCGCTGGAAGATGGACGGTGCAGAGCTAATTCCGTAAGGAAGTCTGTTATACACAAACAACCCTCTGTGGGTGTTGATGGTAGTGTATTTCTTGGAGTCCATCCATCCATCCATTTTCCGGGGTCGGGTCGCGGTGGCAGCAGGCCAAGCAGGCTGACCCAGACCTCCCTCTCACCGGCAACATGTTCCAGCTCATTCTGGGGGATCCCGAGGCGTTCCCAGGCCAGCTGGGAGATGTAATCTCTCCAGCGTGTTCTGGGTCTTCCCCGGGGTCTCTTCCCAGTTGGACGTGCCTGGAAAACCTCCAGTGGGAGGCGTCCAGGAGGCATCCTAATTAGATGCCCGAACCACCTCAGCTGACTCCTTTTGACGCGAAGGAGTAGCGGCTCGACTCCAAGCTCCCTCCTGATGACCGAGCTCCTTACCCTATCTCTAAGGCTGAGCCTGGCCACCCTACGGAGGAAACTCATTTCGGCCGCTTGTAGCCGTGACCTTGTCCTTTCGGTCACGACCCAGAGTTCGTGACCATAGGTGAGGGTAGGAACGTAGACCGAGTGGTAAATTGAGAGCTTTGCCTTCCGGCTCAGCTCCCTCTTCACCAAGACGGTCCGGTGCAGCGCCTGCTTTACTGCTGCAGCCGCATCGATCCGCCTGTCGATCTCCCGCTCCATCTTACCCTCACTCGTGAACAAGACCCCGAGATACTTGAACTCCTTTGCTTGAGGTAGGCACTCCGTCCCCACCTGGAGGGAGCAATCCGCCGGTTTCCGGCAGAGAACCATGGCCTCAGATTTGGAGGTGCTAACTCTCATCCCCGCCGCTTCACACTCTGCTGCAAACCGCCCCAGTGAATGCTGGAGGTCATGATCCGAGGAGGCTAACAGGACCACATCATCTGCAAATAGCAGAGAGGCGATCCTGAGACCCCCGAACCTGACGTTCTCCGCCCCCATGCTGCGCCTAGATATCCTGTCCATGAAAGTCACGAACAGGACCGGTGACAAAGGGCAGCCCTGGCGGAGGCCAACACCCACCAGGAACGTGTCTGACTTATTGCCGAGAATGCGGACACAGCTCCTACTGCAGTCGTACAGAGACCGGATCGCCCGTTGTAATGGGTCCGGCACCCCATACTCCCGCAGCACCCCCCACAAGAACTCCCGAGGGACCCGGTCGAAAGCCTTCTCCAAGTCCATAAAGCACATGTAGACTGGTTGGGAAAACTCCCAGAACCCGTCCAGTAGTCTTGCTTATGCCAGGGTGCTGGAAAGGGTGCTGGAAAGGAGGCTCCGACCGCTTGTCGAACCTCGGATTCAAGAGGAACAGTGCGGATTCCGTCCCGGCCGTGGAACAGTGGACCAGCTCTTTACCCTCGCAAACTGTACCAATAACTCAAATTCAATGAATGCTTGTTCCTCTGCAATGTGACTGTGTTCCTTGTGGCTGAGTTTTTCTTTTTAAGAGTAATCAATTTTATTTGTACAGACATTTTCTAAGTAAATTACTGTAGAAAGAAAATGAAAACAAATGTTTTTTTACAGAAAGTACTATATTTTTTTTTACAGATTTCTTTCTGTAAAGTAGTGTGGCAACATGGGTGTTATTTTCTTCACCACCACTACGCTAGTGTGTAAAAAGTCTACTGCTCTTTATTACAAAATGTACCTATAAAAATGTGTACATTTTCCTGCTGCTTCATGACACACAATCACAGGATAGAATAGTGATAGCAGTCCAGAACGCTAGACTCTGCAAGAAAGGTGAGATTTTTGCCAGTAGCAACACTGTAAATTGCATAATTTACCAGGCAAAATATGCCACACAATTACCAGCTTGCATTTGCTGCTTTATATTACTCTTAACTTTTTCCCTATTTTCAGTCATTTTATAGACTTTTTATGTATAGTAGTAGTGTTGCCCAAAGGATAACATTAACATGAATTATATATATATATATATATATATATATATATATATGTATATATGTATATATGTATATATATAATTCATGTTAATGTATATATATATATATATATATATATATATATTTTGTGTATATACAGTATACATGCATTATCTGACTGAAGATGTAACGAGTTGATGAATCTGTCTGATATCAGGCAATCCTTCCACCAGGGTCCCAACAATTTATGGCACAGTGTTGGAATCCGACTCTGGTCTCATGGCTGGCTAAGACCCTCACATGTGTTTTTCAAACAAAGAAGCATCCATGTTCCTTCCTTTCAACAAAAGCCTGATCTGGGGTCTGATGGGGCCAAGCTCCAAGAAGGATGACCACACCTCCCAGCTCCAGCCAGAACTTGGGGGGGCCCCTCATTGGCCAAGAAGGGACCACTGGTTGTACTACCTGGTGTATAAGCCAGCGCGAAGCTCAAATCTTCCTCTTCCCTCCGGACTCGCGCTGGTGAAAGAAGATTCACAAGGAAGCGCTTGCCTCATCAAATCCTATCAGGTCACACGTTACATTCGCTGGTCGAACAACAGACTGTGTTTTATATTTTAGTTTTTGGATCCTGTAGTGCGAGAACGGATAACTTCTACGACCCGTTCTCCCACCTTTAGTGTACACATTGCCGGCAAAAGGACGACTAATCCCCTTTTCTCTCCGCCGAAGAAGATTCCCTCATTGCCGGTGAACGGACGAGCCATTCCCGTTTCCTCTCAGCCGAAGTTTGCCCTCCTCTCTGCAGCGAGTGAGGTTGATGTTGCGCCACGCTTGAAGCAGCGCGACCGAGTGTTTCCTACCACTGGAAACAGACCCTACCGAAAGAAGCTTCTCACAGTAAGAGTATCTTAGTATCTGGGCTTAGTTTAGCTTATTTAATTGTTATTCCTTTATCTTGTTTTGTTAAGTTACTGTAGCGTTTAGAACGTGTTATTGCAAGCATCGCGGACCGCGGCGTCCCGTTATATTGTGTATTTCCTGCTGTAACTGTGTTTACATTAGATCCGTCACTGCTAGTGGATGTGGAGTTTGTGATTTTATTACTTTAAAAACTAAAACCACGGTGGCCGACCCTCGTCTCGCCGACCGAGTTCCGGGGTGATGAGTAAGCAATACTCGCATTTCACCGCAGTGATAAAGATCTGTTTTGTTTTGGGGATTATTTTTATTTTGTTTCGGTTTTATTCTCTCTTCTTTAAATCGGCTCTGTGAGTGAGATTTAGAACCGTAACTATCACCGTATAAGCGTGACTGGTCGGTTCAGAACCCAACCGCAGAGTTTTGCGTGATAGATCAGCTGTTCTCACATCTTACTGCGGCACCGAGCACCGCGCTCAGAGCTCGGTTTTCTTTCTCTCTCTCTCTCTCTCCCTACTAACCCGCACACACACATGGTTAGATTCACTAATTTTTGTTGACCATCTCAGACCCGTGGTTAGTAATCTATTGTCCCAACCCACATTGTGCGTCGTCCCACGTGGTTACACACTCTCAGCCATTTTGTCGTAGTTTTCTAGACTCCGCCATCTTGGCTTGTAGGCCCACACACCCCGTTTGAGATTACCCCCACCACTGTCTGAGTGGTTCCCTCCTCTTCCACACACACACACACACACATATATACATGTACATATATATATACATATCCTCACCCCACGTTTGTTCATGTGACTTTAGGTATTAGACATATAATTGTATGATAGTGTTTGTTGGTTTTGATATTATCTGATTTGCTCATTTATTATTTGGATTTAATAAACTCTGTTATATTTTAAAGAGCAGTCTTCTGTGATTACTTGTGCATATGTGTGTAATAATAGCTGGATGTAGTGGCCTGTGCTCGAACTTAAACCTTCACTCTCACTCCGAATGTGTAATAGTATTCAGACTGTTGACATTGTGAGTGAACACTAATTATGAGACTTAGTTTATCGTTTGGTTATTGGTCCCTGTCCGCAGGGTGGGGCCCCGTTATTATTAATAATCGTTAATAATTGTTACTGACATTAATAATTCTATTGATGTCAATAATTTAGTTTCTTAGATGCTGATAACCCAAACACGCTCCTTTACGTTCCCAACAACAGCAAGCCCTGACTGCACAGGCTGTAGACAGCAGTTAACTTCTGGGTATGAGTGAAGTTTGCAGGCGTTAATACATTAGAACAATCTGGTGAGAGGGTGTATTTTTTTTTGTGGAAGGTCTCTCAAAATTCAAAAGTGAAAATAACTGCAAATGATTGGGTGTTGAGCAAGGGAAGGGTGGGGACTCAACAAGACTCTACATACATTATCGACTGAGAGAGTGACGATGGTAGAGAAAAGACTTAGTAGTGCATACTTTGAAGGAGAGGAGACAGACAACAAAGCAGAAAGGCCAGAGAAATTTCCATGATTTGAAAATAATTTTATTCATTAAAACTAATATCATAAAGTATGTTATTTTTATACTTTGAACAATGATGAATTCATTTGTGTAAAGGAAGCTGGAGCAACTCCTGTTTTGTCTTCAACACATGGGCAGCTGTTGTGCTTCAGTGAAAGAAGGTCACAAAGGCGAGAGATCTGCTGCACTGCCGTTGCTTTCTGAGATGCTGGATTAATGACATCGGTAAAGTATTCCATCTGTGGCGCTAGTCCAGCAACTCTAACAGCATTAACTAAATTCTTGGCATTGTCAGAAGTCACAGGAATAGTTACATTAGCTCGCTTCAACTTCCACTGCTTCTGTCATCTCTTGGGCCAAATCTTCGCTAGTGTGACTCTCAAGGGGACGTGTCTGAAGAACATGGCTCTTCATCTCCATTCATCAGTGAGGTAATGTGTCGTTACAGTCAGCTAGCTTAGTAAGTTGCTGACAGTTGCTGCTGTTATGGTCGCGCCATAACTCGAGTTTTCCCTGTTTACCCCTCCCAGCATGTGACCGAACATTGGACTTTTGCATCCGGTATATGAATGAATAATCTTATCTTTGTAAGCTATCTTTGAATCCCATCTGCATTGGTACGCATTTGATCACTGGAAAGGCAGACTGCCCCAGTAAAAATGATAACTAGCGAGGTATGTACAGAATTCAAATACTTTCAATTGCTGCTGCTAAACAAATGCCAGCAACAAGTTGTATCACAAATTGTATACAATATAATGAGGATTATAATTTTAATTAAGCAGACCAATAGAATTCATCACCCACAACCTTAACTACAAGACAACAAGACATGTCGGCGACGACTGCGTCGATCAGGACAGCATTATAAGGGGTAACCGCTGGGGTAACCGCTGTATGAGAGCAGTGCAGAGTGGCTGCCATGAGCCAACCAGTGGGGCACGCTCACATGTACTAAAAGCACTTGCAGCAGGTCCGGCTATCAACAAAGCACAGAGAAGCTTGGACAACTACACACACAGAGGGAGAGTGACTTCATTCTCTGCACAGGTAGACATTACTCCATTATGTTTACATAGCAAATATTTGTTTTGATGAATGTTCTTAATGTCATATAGAGAACCTTTAACAAATAAAAAATAAATTCAGTACCATACCACAGCAACAGGTAACGATGGATTCCAATACCAAGTAATCCGGAAAAGGGACATCAATAAAAGTAGCAGTCAAAAGTGACATAAGTTATAGTACAGTTATTAGAATTAATTTATTGCGCACACTCAAATCAAGCTAAATTCTAGAAGGCAGTAAATTCTATGGCAAAACAAGACCACTAATTATTTACCTGCTCATGTCAAATTATATGACCAGAAAGAGATCTCCCTTGCTGATAAGCATTTGCTGGTCATTTATTTAAGGATGTGTATACTGGACCCCCACCTGTTAATAATGTGTGTACATACCCTGTAAACCACCCTTCTTAGTTCACTTTACAACTTATTTCTCTAAGATATAAACCATTAATCACAGGAAATCAACCACAGCAGACAAACTTGATTTGTTATTTTTAAAGCTTTCTACTCCAAATAACACAAATATTTTATATATTAAACTTAACCCTTTCCATTTCAAGTTTGCTTATGTGATTCCTTTGTACAACAGCGAACTTAAAAACGATTGGCCAATATCAAAACTTCCATGCTTGGCAGAAATCCTGGAATCACTGGTGAAATTACATTCATTTCAATTCACAATCATTTAGCAGACGCTTTTATCCAAAGCGACTTACAATTCAGATTATATCACATTCATACACCGTAGGCACAGCTACGGGAGCAATTTTGGGGTCTGAAACATTCACCCAAATAGTTTAAGAAGGATTTATTTAATGAATTGATAATATAATGAATCATTACATACAGATAAGTCCAGTGTTCGAGCCCAATGGCAAATGTATTCACGATCAGCTGTGGGAAGGTGGCAGAAATATGACTTAATAACAGTTATATATCATGTTCATAATTTAGGCTAGTTGTTTATTTATTCAATTTAGCTTTCTTAAAATTAATCTTTGGAGCCGACGTGTTTGAAAACATGCAACTTTTACTTTGAAGGCGAGCTGTCTCTGTTTAGGTAGGGGGGAGTAGCTTCTAAAATCTATTCCTGCTACGGTGTACGCTGTATTCAGTTCAGCATGGGCAAACCCAACACAGCCAGAGGAGGTAAAAAACCCGAAAGCGAGAGCGAGGAAAGATATGATGGCGGCCTAGCATCAGACCTAGCTAGCGGCGACACCACACATGGCGGCGGCAATAACCCAGCGCTATCCTTCGCTGACATGCAGAAACTACTGGCCGGTATGGAGGAGCGAATAATCACAAATCTGAATTCAAAAGTGCTCTGTGTTACACTTCAAAATGCTGCATGGTAAACGCGCAGTGCGGTCACAAGTTGATCTGGGTTCCTTCTGCAGTCACCAGTTGACCTGGTTACCCTTGCTCTTAGGAACGACTGCTGACTGTGTTTTACATTTTTCTATATGCTTCCAGCAATTTCATCGTATCTATCGTGGCGTAACGGCACTGCCTCTGCCCGCCAGTTGTTTTTCCACTCAATGATATGAGTTCGAATCCCGTATATAACTTTTTTTTTTTAATTGTACATTTTTTTAAACTGTGCTACAGACTTCTTCTACGTAACACAATCATATTTCCACAAAACAGGCTCCAAAGACGTTCATGTGTTTTTTTTACCAACTTTATTATTTCAAAGGAAGGGGAATTTGCTCCCTTCCTGTTTCAACACAAACAACAAGCAAGCAAGCGACGTTTCAAACTCGAGTGGACTACTTTCCTCAAAAGACTCACCAACGTCGAATCCGGTATGTTTTGACCACAGACTGTAAATGAGAAGGTTTGACACTTTATTGCAAAACTAAACAATGCGGCATTCACGAGGACAGCTACGTGTTCTCTACCCATTCTCAACAGCTGCCGTAACTACGACAACAACAGACGCATTCGGCTGAAGGTCGCCAGTTAACAGGGTCCCTAGTTAAACCGTAACAACGGGCATACCTGAGAGAGCGGAGGGCACCCGCCCAACTTCCTTCATTGAGTCCTTCATAGGAGAATTATTCGGCGCTGACGCTTTCCCCCGTGGTTTAGCCGTGGACAGAGCGCACAGGGTGGCCATCCAGAGGAGACCGGACGGCGCGCCTCGTCCCTTCATAGCCTGCATTCATCATTTCCAGACGAAGCAGGGTATAATGCAGCTGGCACGAGAGAAAGGTCCCCTGTCCTACAGGGGCGCGGGAATTCATATTTATGCCGACTACAGCGCTGAAGTGGCTAAAAAGAGAGCTACTTTTTCCCCTGTCAAATCCGCACTGAGGAAAGCAGGGTACCAATTCAGCCTGATCTTCCCGGCTAAGCTCCGAGTGATCGTCGATGGAACCAGGCACGAGTTTAACACTCCGAGTGAAGCGGCCGCCTTCCTGGAGAACAGTCAACCGGCAGTACGAGACCCCGTGGCAACCATAACAATGTCTGTGGAGACATTACCTTTTAGTAGCTTATGTTAGTTGGGCTAACCGGTGAGTGAATTTTTTTGCTGGCTAAGATGACACGTTGTATAAATAGTAAACCTTATGAACAGTATATTACTAACTTGATCGTGCTCACATAATGCTGGACATCCATATACACTTCCCCCAACTTTACTAACCGAATGTCAAACTATATATTATATCCCCACTCTGGTTTAACATAGTCATAGTTAATGCTACTTGTTCTTATTTTTTTTTGTTACTAAGTACTTAAATGGGTATCTCATCTCCTCTTGTTAAATTCTAACTCCTGGATATACAGAACAGCTGTTTGTTGTGTTGGTCAATGTTTAGAAAATGACTTTCAATGTACTGCTCCGTAGACTCTTTAAAAGAAGCGGGTCTCAGGTTAAAATCCTCTTTGTTTTTGCCTTTATAATCATTCTTAAAGACAGAGTTTAAAGTGCATGATAGTGATATGCACAAAGTTTGTAATAGTACAACGGATAGGGTTAACAGGTCTAGGTGCACAGGAATGGAGCCTTTAATGTATTTTATTTATTTTTTCTTTCCTTTTTTTTGTTTTGTTCTTTGTCCCCCCCCCCCCTGCCCTCCCTTCAGCGCTCTGTTGCTATATCCCTCTTCTTAAACTACTATGAGCGGTTGGTCCAGTAAGGTGACTAACGTCCCAACCAAGTTCATATCCTGGAATGTAAAAGGAGTCAATAACCCAGTTAAGAGACAAAGGGTCATGTCTCATTTACAACAATTGACAGTAGACGTAGCATTCCTACAAGAAACCCACCTTTGTAACACCAACGTTGCTGGTCTCAAGCGAAATTGGGTTGGCCAGGTGTTCCATTCCAGATTTAATGCAAAGGCCAGAGAGACAGCCATATTGATTAATAAAAACACCTCTTTTCATCCCGATGAGATTATTACCGACCCAAACCGGAGATATGTTATTGTTACTGGACAACTCTGGGCTAATCCTGTGATTTTGGTAAACGTGTATGCCCCTAACTGCGACGACAGTAATTTTTTTGAGAAGCTATTTCTTGCAATACCTAAGCTTGACAATGGATTGCTTATAATAGGAGGTGATTTTAATCTTGTGCTGGATGTCACCTTGGATAGGTCATCCCAGAAACCTCAGAACCTTTCCAAGTCGGCTGGAGTTGTGAACAATTTCATGCATAAGTGTGGCCTTTCAGATATTTGGAGGTTTAAGTTTCCCAACACCAGAGCTTACTCTTTTTTCTCAAATGTGCATCATAACTATACCCGCATAGACTATTTCTTACTTGATAATAGACTGCTGCCTAAGGTTAAGTCCTGCTCGTATAATAGTATTGTCATATCGGATCACAGTGCCATTCTATTTGATTTAGACCTCCCAAACCGCCCACCCCCAAACAGAATTTGGAGACTCACCCCTCTCTTACTTACAGATGACAATTTTGTGAAGTTCATTTCAGCCCAAATACAATTCTTTCTAGAGACTAACTCCTCCCCAGAGATCTTGCAAGCTACATTATGGGAAACTCTTAAAGCATACCTCCGCGGGCAAATCATAGCCTATTCCTCTACCATCAAGAAACAGAAAAACTCCAAACTGACCGAAATTTCCCAACAGATCCTGGATGTGGACTCTAAATATGCTCATTCCCCGACTACAGATCTTTATAAGGAACGGTTAAGACTCCAAACTGAATTTAATCTTCCATCTACTGATGAGGCAACACGTCTAATCTTAAAATCCAGACATAATGTGTATGAATTTGGATATAAATCTAGTAGACTACTGGCTATGCAAGCCCGCCAAGTGGCTACCATCCGTAATATCACAAGATTCAATCAAACACAGGAGAAACGTTGATAGATCATAATGACATAAATAAAACCTTTTTACAATTCTATTCTAACCTTTACACCTCAGAATTTAGCAATGACCTCGGCCCCTCATGTGCCTTCTTTGATAATTTGACTATCCCTACCGTATCAGAGGAACAAAACACCAATTTAGGTGGAGATATCTCAGTTGCTGAAATCATCATGGCCATACAATCTATGCAGAACAACAAGTCACCAGGCCCGGACGGGTTTACGACGGAATTTTATAAAAAGTTCTCCTATCAGCTGGCACCAACTCTTAAAGCAATGTTTAAAGAAGCACTCTCCTTAGGCATTCTTCCTATAACTCTGAGACAGGCCTCTATATCCCTACTGGCTAAGAAGGATAAAGACCCAGTATTCTGCTCATCTTATCGCCCTATCTCCCTACTTAATGTGGATTTTAAAGTGCTGTCTAAGGTCTTAGCTAAACGCCTGGAGAGTGTGATCTCAGATATTGTCTCACCTGATCAAACAGGATTTATCCAAGGCCGACACTCCCACTCAAATTTACGAAAACTATTCAATGTTGTCCATTCGGCCCCCTTAACGTGCCCAAAGGTAGTGGTTTCTCTTGATGCAGAGAAGGCATTTGACCGGGTCTAGTGGAAATACTTATTTGCTGCCCTCCAAAAATTTGGCTTCTCTGAGGAATTCATTGCCTGGATCAGATTATTATTCCTCTCCCCTAGCAGCTGTAATCTCTAACAATACTCAATCTGACTACTTCCCCCTTGGGCGGGGAACAAGACAAGGGTGTCCTCTTTCTCCTCTCTTGTTCGCACTAGCCATTGAGCCCCTGGCAGTGGCACTGCGACTCTGTAAGGACTTTAAGTGTATACCTCGGGGTGATTTAGAACTGAAGGTTTCTCTTTACGCAGATGATTTGCTGCTGTATGTCTCTGACCCATCTCTATCTCTTCCCTATATTCTAGATATCCTGAATCGGTTTGGGAAAATATCAGGATATAAGCTAAATTTGCAAAGGAGTGAACTTTTCCCTCTAAACTCTGAAGCAGAGGCACTCCCTTCCAGCCTTTTCCCCTTTAAGGTGGCCCGGGATGGCATTAGGTACTTGGGGATTGAGGTCACGCGCTCCTTTCATTCTACTTTTAAAAATAACTATATTACCCTTTTGAATAAATGCAAACAGGATATGACTCGCTGGGCCTCGTTACCATCATCAGTAGTGGGTCGTGTTAACCTAATTAAAATGATAGTATTACTCAAATTTTTATATCTCTTTCAAAATATTCCTATCCTGATTAAAAAATCTTTTAAAAATAATCTTGATAAAAATATAATTTCTTTCATATGGGGGACCAAACCTAGTCGGATTAGCAAGACTCAACTCCAAAGACCAAAGCGTGCAGGAGGCTTAGCTTTACCCAATTTTCTCGTTTACTATTGCATGCAATATCCAGAAGCTACTTCACTGGTTTGAAGACAGGCCAATTGTGGGAAAGGCGGACTGGGTACAAATAGAATTTTCCTCCTGCTGGCACCACCTCGGCTCAGTGGTCTGTGCAGCCCTGCCCCTTCTTAGCAATAACTTGAGTACAAACATAATAGTAAATCACACAATAAGAATATGGGCTCAGTGTAGGAGACATTTTGGGCTGCAAGGAGCCTCCACCCGCTCCCCCATCAAATTTAATCATATGTTTATTCCCTCCTGTACAGATAACGCATTTACTCTATGGTTTGATAAAGGGATCAGATCAATCCATAATTTATACATAGAAGACACGTTTGCTCCATTCTCCCAATTATCACAAATCTATGATCTACCAAGGAACAATTTTTTCCGCTACTTGCAGATCAGGAGCTTCGTACGAAACACGTTTGACTCATTTCCGAACAAGCCCATGAAATCTCATGTTGACAACCTCCTAGAACTGAACCCGAACAGTAGAGGATTGATATCCCAAACTTACGAGCTCATTAACAATATCAACCCACACTCCTTGAAAAATTTAAGAATGGCCTGGGACTCAGATCTGGGAGTGGTTATAACAAATGACCAATGGGACTCTATTTTAGACTTGATATATACATCATCTCCATCCGCTAAATACAACTTAATACAGCTAAAATTGGTACACAGTGCTCATTACACTAATGCTAGATTGGCAAAAATTTACCCTAACTCTGATTCATTATGTCCTCGATGTAAAGGCCAGCCAGCAGACTTGTTACACATGTTCTGGCTATGCCCGAAACTCTCCACCTTTTGGATAAGTATTTTTAAAGCTTATAGTGAGATGTTTGCAGCTCAATTTGACCCGGACCCAATTTGCGCACTCTTTGGCTTAATACCAGAAGACTTCCGTGCCCGTTTACCAAATAAAGCCAATGTGGTCGTAGCCTTCACAACACTCCTTGCTCGACGTTTGATCCTTCTGAGATGGGTCAAAGATGTCATGTATTTCTTGACACTTGAAAAAATTAAATATACTCTCAGAGTGTCCTCCCAAACCTTTCGTAAAGTATGGAGACCTTTTCTAGAATACCACGACTCCTTACAAGAACCTCTCGACAAAGACTAATGTGGATCCCCTATCCGCCCCATAGCAACAGTGAGCAGCCCCTCCCCCCTCCTCTTTTTTTTTCCTTTGTATTTTTTTACATTTTTTTTGTTTTCTTTAGCTATTAATCATTTTATTTTTTACATGTAACTTCTCGCTATTATTTTTATTTTCCAAATTGCTTTACTTTGCCTGATCGATTAATGCAATTATTTGATATTATGTCTGCATCTCCGTCACCTGAATGTACCTGAATTTACCTGAATGTATAAGTTCCATAGCCTGTAACCCTGCATTGGGTGGGTTGGGTGGGCAGGGTCGGGAATGAGGTTTTAAATTTCAATCTGTAATTGCTCTCAGATATGTGTGAATCCTCTTCCCTGGTGGGATAAAAACTGTGAAAAAGAATTAAACATATTTACAAAAAAAAAAGAATCGTAATGATATGGGCGGGAATTCCTTGGCTCGAAGCGGTGGAGGCAACACTGATGTGTGGCCCCTTTGCCTGTGACGAACAGGAGATCCTGCAGGGAAGTTCGGCTGGCCGGACTTGAGCTTGGGCTTGAGTAGTCGCGGATGGTTCGTACGGACTTGGGTATGAGTCGTTTCGGAGAGGTAGATGGGCTGGAGTGGACCATATGTGTTGGTCTTGCGGCATTTGGGGCGATAGACGACTGTCGGGAGGATGGATGTGATGTCTGATGCGGTGGCGTGTCGCGACAGATGGTGGTTGGAGTTCGAGGCGGTGAACTTGGAGCGGCGAAGGAAACCCACAAGAACGTGGACTTTGATACTTTGTCCATGAAGGGAGACGGATAGCCTGAGCGGAGTGTATGGATGCCACGGGTGAGGAGGTCCGAAGTGAGGGGTAGACGTTTGGGCATAGGGCGTGGTTCGGCTTTACGGAGACCTTCAAGTAGCATAGCGACGTGTGAGTGGGTAGAGGCTGGGCACGGAGTTGCGAAGAAGTTAATTCCGCTTATGTAAACCCGTATGGTGGAGGACTTGATCTTAAGGAGGGAATGGTTGAATGACTGAAGTTCGTGAGGGTAAGAATGTCGAGTGACGGGAATGGAAGGCTGAAGGAGACGTGAAAAGCTTTGAAGCGGTTCTGTCCGGTGAGGTACAATGAAGTGTTTGAGCTGTTGGGGATGCCATCTTGAGGAGAGGAGATTAGGTGTTCCGGTTGCGGGGTCTTAGTCTCCGCATGAACGGCATTGTATTTAGACGATGTGACCGTCCTTTATTAATGTTGTCTCCGGCGGCGCTTGTCTGAGTAGATGGCAATGGTCTTTTGACCGTTCATGCCCTGAAGAATGGCTGCTATGATTAAGGGATACGTTTCGTAGATCAGAAGGACTGAGGGATGAGAATTGAGGTCATGCGGCTGAGAACTGCTTGTCACCATGGAGACCATCGAAGCTGATGGAGGGTGCTGCGTCTGTGAAAAGCTGGATGTCTTCCGGCTTGGTGATGTGTTCGTCATAGAAGGAGATGTCGTTCCGAGAGGAGAACTGGTATCATAGTTTAGCTTGATTTTGCGTGCTTCGTCAGGTGTGACATGGTCATGGAGGTTTGTAACAGAGGCGGCGACTAACAGGATGTGTGGCAAGAAGGATTTTTGTTTATTCTATTAATTCGATTTATTTAATTATTTTATCTGGTGGAGGAAAGCTGACTGTTTAATCCGTGTGCTGGATTTGAGGAAGGTAGCGTGACGGTGAGGAAGTCGTCTAGGACAGTGATTTTCAACCACCGTGCCGTGAGAGGTAGTCAGATATGCCATGGGAAAATTTCCGATTTCGCTTAATCAGTCCAAACTCAATATATATATTAATTAGTTGCTTCGAATAATTTGCCATTGTTTGAGCATCTGAGCCTGCAATATAGTGGTTGGCTAAGTAATTAAATACTCTTCCGTGGCAGTGGGTGACAGTAGGTAGCACAATAATGACCTTGGTAATTTAAGACGATAGAAATAAGTGATGCGCGGGAGAGGTTGTGGTGAAGATACATTTGTCAAGATCTGGCAAGGTGCTTCGGATAAGAAATTTTCTGGCTGCTCTTGGACGGACGCATGGCAGGGTAATACGCATCCTTCCGAAGGAAGGCGAAAAGGTACTGGTAGTCGGGTTCGGTGGTAAGGACTTTGAAGGTGCTGGTGATGTCTGCCTTAGGCGAACAGCTTCTTGGCTTGCGAGGCGGATGGGGGACGTGGCGTGATCGATTCTTATTTACTTCATTGAGTCCAGGCTGGCAATTAGGTGAAGCCTGGTGACATTTGAGCAGGTGGGGAGTGGTTGTTTGAGTGCAGCGGCCAAGCTTGGTTAGCAATTCCCAGGAGATGTGGGGATTGAGTGTGGATGAATCGATAGTTGAGCGAGTTCGATGTAGTTACTGGTGAGAATATGTTGCCAGGTTGAACATCTGGTGGAAAGCCTGAAACAAGAAGAGTGGAGACTGTTATAGCAGCATATTAATGTCCATGGTTTCTTTTCAGTTTTCATATCAGTGTAATGTTTTGTAGGATGTCCACAGCATTTTGTCCATTTAGTGTACTTGCTAGTACACCACAGTGAAGAGCTAGCATTCAAATTCTGAATATTTTGGATGGATTGCTCGCTTAATGCTAAAGTGACACGCATTTTCTATATGTCCTAAATGTAGATGACTCACACCTTGTATTTTGACAAGAAAATTCACTCATTACTTGATTCGGAATTTTTGTGAAGTATATTTGTGTTCCATCATTCATTTACTTGCATTCTTTGTGCTAAGCTGGGTTAACGGATCCTTGATTTATCTTCCTATTTAAAGGCCTTTTGGACTCACAGAGATTCAACAAAATGTGAATCCTCGCATCTGATTCTGGCTAAGAGATATATCGATGTATTCCCTCAAATTAAATAAACACCTCTAATATGCTTTTTTTAAATACATTTTTCCTTGGGTTGTATTCAGATCCATTAGAGCATGTTCTCCCTTAATAAATCATTAGAATAATACAGCCAAAGCAAGGGGAAACCTCAACATGCTTCTCTTTTTTACAGTGGTGCCGCCTGCCAAAAACAGGAAGGTGAAAAAAGAAAACTCTAATTACAGAGACAAACCCATGAATGACAGCTGAGTAATCCAGTTAATTATAGTTCCCACACCTACACCTTTAAAAGGTTGGTTTTTTTTGTGATTCTGTTTTCACCTCAGGCCACATGAGACAGACATTTCTTACAAAAGGGTGGGATCATTATTCTGCTCATGTCAACACACGCCATTTGTAAATTCACAACCAGTAATTTTAAGTTTTACTCACGATACAATGGAAAATAAACACATTGTCTGGCATGAAAGTGAACTTCCTCTCTGACATTCCAATGTTAGTTCTACTGTAACTCTTGCATCATGCTGATTGCATTTAAGCTCTGCTGGGTTTGCCCTGTGGGAAAGAACAAACAAAACAAAACAAAAGGTATGTGACTGTGGTGACTGTGGCTCAGTGGAAGAGCGGGAAGGGAGAGGGAGAATGTGTCATTATCTTTTTTCAAACTGACATAGTCTCACTTAATATACATGCCTTAGTTTTATGTTATAATGCTCAACAGTGTCCTGCAATGTCTTCCCGCTTTTACTATGACATTTTGAGTTTGAGGGTCACTGGTTTTATGTATGCACTGTTCACCTTCCTCTGTCTACTTTTTACTTACACTTACAGATGAAGTGTTTCATTTCCAGGGCATCAAATACCGACGATTTGTCACGCCCCTCTGCATCTGATAATGATGCACAAGACACCCTTTAGTGTCTGTATGAGATGCACCGGGCTTCCAAGTAACTACAACATAAACCCATGTGCGTCATTATTAGACACTCAGAGAAAATGTTCCAGGAGTGTGATGACAAAGTATTTAAAAAATCCCAAACAGGGTGAAGTGGGTCAAACAAACGAAAGTTTTTTAACCAGGAAACTGCTGTTTGCGCCCCATGCATAACCTACAAGGTGTTACAAACTAATTCATCTATATATATATATATATCTAGAACTAAAACAGGGAGCGTATCTTAAAGGTATTGAATAAAGCTTAAACACGGCAAATCTTTTTAACTCCCCTGCTTGTGTTGATGACGTTATACTGCCCAGATGAAACATGTGATGTTGGGGTTGTGTACGGTATGTGTGGCTTAGTGTGGCTCTCAGTGATAAACACACCAGAGATAATGCACTGCTAATGGAAGTCTGAGTCACCTAGAGGAAGTGGTCACACTCTCACCACGCCTAGTCCCCAGTGGCACAAAACACTGATATTCTTACGTAACACTCAGTGATTAACTTCATGGCAGCCGTACAGAGTAGTAAACTGAAGCATTTGTTTGTATGCAGAGAAGCGGCATGATTACATTTGCATACAAGATGTTTCTGCCTTTAAAACATGCAGCTTTGAATGAGCAGAAAGGTCTGACATATGTTATACATTAGCATAATGGTTTTTTAAACAAGAGACAACTGGCTTTTAGCCGCTCTTCAAAGGAAACCTGTTGTGACTGTGACCTATATAGCCGACCATGAAGGGAAGAAGGAAAATAAGAAAAAATGAAAGAATAAATATGTAAGAGAGCGTGCACATAAACATGATTGACCACATGTCCTAACACCCCTCGGTCTCACATCCAGTCTCTTGGAGTCTAATTCCAGCAGCTGTCCAACCTCTGCACTGGACTGAACAACAGAGCAGAGACAAGAGAGTAGAGTTTGTTTGCTGTTGACATTAGGTTCAGTGTGTTTTTTGATCTCTGCTATGACTGCTTCGGCCGATAAAGCTGATTCTGATTCCTGTCCAGTTTTGTCCTGGGAAGTGTCTTAGTGCCTGCATCATCACACTGTCAAATTCTGACAGACAGACTGGGTGCTTTCAAGAAGCTCTGGTTTCATCTGTGTGATGTTGTGCAGCTACGTAGGTTTTTTCAGCTATTTAGCAATATTTGAAATTACATTTGGGAAGAAATTAAAGGAAACAAGAGACACAAAAATGTGCAGTCTAACTAAATAAAGTGGCCAAGTTATCTGTGTCACACAGGCTATCCAATCTATCTCTACATACATATTCCTTTCTTATGGAAAAAACATTATTTAGTAATGAAGAACCGAGTCAACTGATCAATAAGGGTAGCTTCTAGTAGTAATAAAATCCTCAAGATACCTATCCCAAGGCCACTGTAGTTTTCTGACATGCTTGGAGAGGGAGGGGTGAGCAGAGTGGTATGTTATTTATCCAACAGGAAGCCCGCCACTTTGGATTTTGTGAGTTAATTTTAATTTTACAAAAACTTGTTTGGGGACTTTAGGATGAACAAAATTCATGAAACTGTACACTGATGTTCAAACTAGTATTCATTTTAATTTGAGTGCGAGTGTGAATTATCGGCTCTTGAGCGCCCACCCAATCACTTTAAACTGTCAAATGCATTTGTGACACCCTCGGTATACCTGAAAACTTACAAAACTTAGCACACACTTCAAAGCCTATTAATATTGAGTGATTGGCTTCATGAGCGGGCTCCATAGCACCTACTAATGTATGAAGGACCTTAGTTGGGACATGGATGCTTTGATATTCACCAAATTTGGTGCACACATTGCGGGGGGTCATGATTTCAGACATATTTCACATTGGCTGTCATCAGCTCCGCCCAACCGAAAGTATGCCATTTTGAAGATTTCATGTATTTCATGTAAACTTTTTCAAACTCCTCCCTGGTTATCAGATTTGCTTCAAATATGGTCGGTATAACCCGCCGAGGCGCCGACTAATGTAACGCTAAACTGCTAAGTAGTAGTTGTACTGTACAATATACAATGATCTCATAGGTCATGTGACAATACAATTTTAGTTCACTTTACAGGTGTGAAACAGATTCATCTCAAATTTGGTCTGAATAATTTCAAGACGTTCAATATGCTAAATTGTGCGAGCACGAGTTTTCCAGAAACAGCGTTGCTGTGGCAAGGCAGGGAATTTACATGTTTCGCCATGACGCAGGAAGATGTTGTAACTTGACTTCACATGCTCTGATCTGCCCCAAATTCCACGTATTATAAGTGTCCCGGCCTAAAGGGATCTACACGTCCATATTGAGATATAGTCATAGCGTCACCAACTGGCAACAGGAAATCAGCCTCATGGGAGAAATTCCATCCGATTTACATAAAATATAAATGTTGGGATCTACACATGATATACAGCAACATGATATACAATTTGTGTATGTGTCCTCTAGCACCACATAGTGGACACAGGAAATGGTACAAAATTTGAAATATGTTATTTTCATCACCATACAATCAAATTTGTACTGGCACTTTTGGATACTCACATCACATCCGCGTCAACCAGCATCCAGTCAGTACCCCCAACGTGCACAAGGGGCGAGAGCCCATCCATCGCTGCTTGCAGCTTTAGTTAGTAATTGGGTTGTAAACAGATCTGAAGTCCTGACTTGTTCGGGGTGTTTGTGTGCTCAAGCTGGGTGGAGCAAATGTGTTTCCGGACTGATATGAAGTTTATATTTCCCTTCATGCAAATATTTTCCTGGTTGTATAAAGCATTGTAAATGATATAGCATTTTCAGTTTGAATTTCACCAGTGTCAGATTTCTTCTTTGTCTTGTGCTTTGGAAACTTTCTTAGTAATATTTCATCCTTGAGTGTATTTCTGGGCTCTAAGGAATTCTTTAAAGTTATCTTGACAAAAGAGGTATGTTTATGTTTTCCCAGATCGTATTTTTAGAGACAGGAAAACCCCTTGTGGATAAGTTATATTGTGATTTGGGTCTTGTCACATTTGTTGCTGGGTTGTTGTGGATTGGAGCTTCAGCATGCATTAGCGACTGATAGAAATTGTTTCTTTTCTATGGCAAGAATGTCATCCGAAAAAGTGTTTCTTACCTCGATCATGTATTGGATCCATAGCAGGTTTATGGTTTGTTAGGTGAGTTAGCGAATGAGCCCAGATAGTGATGACGATAGTTGATCTTAGATTAACTATCTCACGGTGATAGACAGTGTCGAAGGTTTTGGTACCGATTAATCATGGTAACAGCGATTTTGTGTGACCTACGGAGTGCCGGTAGAAGCCATTCACAATTCGCAAGAGAGGGTGTTAGACATGTTGGAGTGTTTTGCGAAATTGTGATGCCCCTACACGGAAGGCCATGGTTATTAGGTGTTAACAAGCACCGTACAAAACAACAAATACAATTTTTTAGAAAAACAAAAATGAAATCGAGAGAAACATAGAGCGGTGGGTCTCTTGTAAGATTGCACCTGTTGCACAGACATGTTTCTGTTGTCACACACACTCTGCTGCACGGACGTGCGGGTGGGGGTGCACACACACACGCACACACTCACGTTCCTGAGGCTGTCCAGGTGGCGATTTCGTAGGTGATTGGGTTTATGACCTAGTAATACAGAGTTGTGACCCACCTTCAGGGGGACAGGTGGAGGTGATGTGATGTTTGCACAGCTGCAATCACGATATTGGCGTTCTGCCTTAGGCCCCGGCGCCATCATGTCTCTGCACTCACGTTAGTTACTTATTATCCTTTATGGTTACTTTAAGCTTCGGTTAGGGTCATTGGACCGCGTCTGCATTCCTGCACATAGGCGCAAGTTACGCAAATGGGTACATATATATAAGAATACCCTGGTATTAATCTTACGCTGGGCAAAAAGGTGTATTATGTTTTATATCATGTATTGTTTGGATTATCATGTATCCCTGTACCCTGTTGGCATCAACCAGTGAGCAGGGTGTGTCATGTGTCCTGAGTACCAGCAGATGTCATTGTGTTGACATATACCTTTGACCTGGATGAACAGTATGATCATCCATGTATGACAAATTTAAGGGGGGTTACCATGACACTGTCATGACCCAAGGCACCAAGAAAGGGGGAGTTACTTTCCCCAGGTGTTGGTAGAGTATAAATATTCTCGGTTTTCAAGAAACAGGGCTTAGTCGGGGGAGGATTCCACCAGGTCTGAACCTGCGCTGGGTTAATCTTTAACTTTTTTCTCCGGACATTTGAAAACAGCCTGCTCACTGAGGGTTCAGGGTTTTTAGATACTTTGTTGATTTTTATATTTTCATGTTAATCACTTTTTCTCTGTATTTGGACCAAGAGAATATAGTTTGAATTGGACAAAAATAAATAAGTAACATTTGAACTTTTTTCCGCCGACTCTTTTTCTTCATCTGTTTTGGAAAATCAGAGAGGAGAGGGCTCCTCTTAAGGGAGAGACCTCCCAGCCCCTGTGTTAAGTTGACGGAGCTCCAGCACGGCACACGACTGATGCATACTTTATGCGCATACACATCTACACATACTAGCATTCGTTTTCTATCGTTAAGAGAGACCCGGGGAAGTCCCGCTTTAGTTTGAAAGAGCTTTATATCTGTTGGGCTCTGAGCAGGGACGAACAAATTTTAAAATACTTAATAAAACCGACGGCTATTCGATGTGTATATCAATGTTTGCCGATTCGGAAAAGAAAGCAAACGAGCTATCGATCGTGCTTTTGTTGACGATTTATTACTATTTAGTGCAAACGGCTACCGGGATAAGTTTCTCTTAAGCGGAGACAATCGAGGCAAATCAGGGAGAAGGGAGCGGGAGCCACTCTCCCTCAGGCCAGGTGAGCGAGTCACATAGAGAGAGAACTGAACTCTGCCTCTCTTCCCCTTCTCGCAGTCTCTTGCTGCAACAGGGGCGCTCACAGGGGACGACCGGACAGCGGGGCACGAGTCCCGTGGATCCGTGGTCACCCCGGCGGCAGCTCGGGTCTGCCCGTCGCCGGCGAGGTCCTCTCAGTTCGCGCATACACTACTGAGGGATCCTCGTTCCACTTTTGTTCGTTTCAAACAAAAGGCCTTCTATTTATTTATTACTTTTTTTTTTGAGAAATTAAAAATTTTGATAAAAAATTAATTTTTAATAAATAAAATTAATTTTTATTTTTAAAAATGAATTAAACTGAGAAAGCGTGCGGGGGCACCGCGCGCTACAGGTTCACCAAACCATAATATGTGCAGGTTAGCTGGACCTCTTCCAAAAGCAAGTTCATTCATATCATATTCAAAACTGATCTACCAAATCTCAATCCAAAAAAGAGTAAGAAAAAGACACAAACAGGAGTGAAACTTAACTGCAATTATCAGGGATTATAATGTTACAGAGGAACAGTGAACATGATCAGTTGACCATGACATTGACACAGTATGTGTCAGGATCCAGGATCCCTGTTTGACCCGTTGTGTGTTACCTCTGTTTCCCCCGATCTCCTCTCCTCATGTGTCCTGTCATTCCCCTGTTTGTTATTGTGTGCCATGTGCTCTGTGTTTGTCCTCTGCCTCCAGACACTTCCCATGGCCACACCCCTGATTAGTGCACAGCTGCGGACACTCCAGCTGATTACCTCCCGCAGGCTGACACACCAGACTCAGATCCCACTAACCATTCCCCTGGCACTATATCAACTCTGGTCCTGCAGTCTGGGGTTGTCAGGTCGTATCGTCTTTCACCCGCTTCAACCCCGTATCATCTTCTGCCTCGAGCGCCTGCCTCCGTTGTCTGCCGGTCCGGGAATTCCCCGTGCCCTCCGTTGTGTTAACGGACTTCATACTGCCGCTTGCCTGCCCTCCGGTGTCGAGCCACGGGACATCACACCGTCAAGCTGCCTGCCTTCCGGTGTCGAGCCACGACTCACACCGTCGATCTGCCTACCCTCCGGTGTCGGACCACGGGCTCCACACCTTCCTGTCCTCCTTTATTCTGGCTTAATAAAACCTATTATATCAACTTCTGTCTCCTGTGGTCTTGCTATTGGGTCCTAACCGTGAACTCCCGTGACAGTATGGTTAAAATGTGGGTACAGTTCTGGGGTTATACTGAACAGAGGCAATGAATTTGAGTACAGCATGTAACAGTTGAAGGGTTTCATACAGTTTGTGTGCAACATCACAAGCTCCATCCATCCATCCATTTTCCTCTGCTTATTCAGGGTCGGGTCGCGGTACAAGAAAAACTCACCCAAAAAAGGAAGAAACATTAAGGAGAGCAACTGTCACAGTCTTGGTTAAGTTTGTTTCCTGTAACAATAGCAATATAACATTGTCAGAGATAAACAAAAATAAAACAAAATAAAAAAGGATCTTCTAGAAGACCAGAATAAATATGAAGGTAACAGCTCCACCTGTATAGTAACTACTATTACTTATAATAGGCTATGATATAGATTAATAATATATATTTCAAAAAAACAGGCCCATTATAAATAATATATTTAAAATATAATTGTATACGTATGTGCGTATGCGTGCATGCATGTATGTGTGCATGTGGGTGTTAATGTATGCATGTACGTGGGTTTCAATTGTTTGTCAGGCAAGAAAAACAAAAATCAATAATAATAATAATAAATACATAAAAATATATATATACTTATATGCCTCTACAAATATATTAATAGGATGAGTGGTGTCACGTTTGTAAAAACGTAGTGAAGGATGACCAGATGGAGTGGTGTTCTGTTGTATTATATATGATGGAGGAGGTTAGATTTTCCATTGAAATATATTCTATCATTAAGTTTTTCCAGTGTGTGATGTGTGTGTTATTCCTTGATTTCCAGTTCATAAGGATAGTTTTCTTGGCGATAGTTAGGGCTAGGAGGAGTAATCGGCAGTTTGTTTTGCTCAGATTTATTGTTGAGATGTCTCCAGTAAGCACAGTGAAGGGGATAATGGGACGAGGCAGCCCAGGAAGACAGACAGTGACTCAGTTATTTCTTTCTGTTACGCCCGGTCTAGGGGAACCTGGATGCAGCATACTATAAAGGCTCCCCGCTCTCCCACTCACAAGAACGACCATTTATGCTCTAATAAAGTCCATCATATTTATTATTCATACCATTTGTAGTCATATACGTCAGGGTTTGCCTGGCCCAAAACAATAAACAAAACAATCTTTATTAATCAACTACCTGACCTACTCCCAAACTGAACAAAACAAAAGACAGGCAGCTTACCTAACTCCCTACCCAAAACAGGAGAAAACAAAAGAGCGGCTCACCCCTACCACTACATGGACTGTTAGTTAAAGTATGTGATCAGCGATCCGTGTTGCTGTGCAGCACGGTCCGGTTGGGAGCCGGGGAGAAGAGAGAGAGCCAGCCGGCCACCACAGGTGTCTTCTTATGTCCCGCCTCATGAGTCCCCAGTCCAATCACCTGTCATTTACAGGATACAAAGAAAACTGTCACAACACACAGCACCACCCTCAGGCATGGAGGCACACAGCATGTATGATCATATATTATGACTCAAAGTCATAACACCTTCAGAGATGTAAAGTAACTTTGTAAAACCTTTTCTTTCGGTTTCTGAAATCGGGTAAAAAAACGGGCAAGATCACCGCTAGACCACGTACAACCAAGTGTAGCTCAAACATGATACTTATACTCGTCAAAGCTGGATCAGCTTATGTCGATTCAGTCGAATGTGGTTTCTGATCTACACGTGTTCTTATGTGGTAATGGAGGGAAAAAGCTGTGAAATCAGCCTCTTTTTTTGTTGTTGTTGTTGTTCCCACTTCTTTTATTGTTGTGTGGACATGACGGACATTGTTTCTCTATAGATGATCATCTAGAGGTAAAGTAAAAAAATATATATAAACACAATATCCCCAGTCTGTCTAATCGCTATGTTAGCTGGGTGGAGCTAGTGCTGATCCACATCACATCCCCTGGGACCTCTTTCGTTGGTCACCTGGCCGGTATCCTGGTGGGTCTGCTCTACACTGCTGGACCACTGAAGGCCATCATGAAGAAATGTGCAGGGTTTGTGACTTCGAATGGATATAACTCCCGGTCCAATGCGTACTACAGGTCTTCAGGCTCTTCAGGTTCTTCAGGCTACAGTGGCACTGGTGGAGGATACTCTGGATACCATCAGTCTCCACCAGATCACACAACGAGTCATACACCATCCTATACAGGTGGACTAACGGAGGAGGAGCAGATAGAGGCGGCCATCAGGAACAGTCTGCATGACGGAGGACAAACCAGCCAGAGACGAGCTCCACCTCCCTACGGGTTCCACCTCTCTGAGGAGGCGACAGCTGAGGATATCAGGATGAGGAGACTTCGTAGGTTCGACAGCTGAATTGCAGAGGGGAACAAGAATAAGGTGTAGGTGCCAAGAGAGGAGCTCCCTCCTGAAGCAAATTCTGCTTCACAGAGCAAAGTTTCTGCTATTGTTAGTGTTTTGAACAAGGATGGCGTTTGATAGATTGGATATTTATTCTTTTAATGCAAAATCTAAAATAATGTTGTATTATTGACATAAAGACAGCTGACAGTGGCTCAAACTTTCTTAAGGCGCTTAGACTTTATGACGAGAGCGAGGAAGAAGACACCATTAGAGGAGGCAGAGTATCAAGATGTCTTTGCTATTTTGAATGACAGCACTTGCTTATATTTGAATTCCATCCATGAGGTTTTGTTACATACACCTAATGTTAAATTGTTTATTTGGTGCCGATATGTAATTTGAACACATTATGTGTCTACAGCACTTCTAATGGTAAATTGAGTGCTATTTAATTTACAACCAAATTTGTTTTCAGAAGGGAACCATAGATGGTGGTTAAGTAAATAAAAAATGCATGAATTGACATATTTTGCTTTAAAGATTAATCAAGCCGAAAACTCAAATACGTACCTGTCTGCTACAAAATTATTTGACATGTTTTGTGACATTAGAGACCATTTTATTAGATGTATTTTACTGATATCCCTGGCATTCATATTAACTGTAAAAAGTGGGCTTATTTGGCAGAATATGCTGCAGTAATAAAGCCAGTTCTTTACTCGCTGCAAGTTGAGGAAGCTTCAGTCAACCGTCAAAGTCTGTGGATCCCTCCTTGGGCCCAACAATGTGGCATCCAGATGTGTTTTGGGGATGTCATGAAGGACCCAGTGTGTATTACTGCTACTCTTCTCTTGCCAAAGTTCAGGACATGCTGGATCACAGAGGACAGGATCTTAAACACCTGTTACATTTATTTATTTAAGAAGGGATTGTTTTGCTCTCTTTTAGATTACTAATCCATGTATAGGTAACTTTCATGGCTGTATTGTCAGTGTATTGTTCCAGAAGGATGTCAACAGTAAAACTGCTTTATTCATTTATTTTTCAAAAGGGCCTGACTACATGGAAGGTCACTTCACCATCAGTAGGGACGACAATGTTCCCTTGACAATGATGGGGATGACATCTTTGCATCCATGAAGACAGGAAACTCAGAGGTCAGAGAGCTTGAGAAGTACCTTGCATGTCCAGCCACAGAAGATATGGATTTTTTGCAATAATCAAATCAGAGGAAAACCCTAATGAGAGTCAATATGAGTGAGGCTGCTGGGCCTGATAATAATCCTGGTCGTGTACTAAGAACACATGTCAACTAGTTACATAAACTAGTTGACACATGTCATCAATGACATTTTCAACAGATCACTGTTGCAGGAGAGAGTTCCCACCTGCTTCAAGAAAGCCACCATCGTCCCTACACCTAAAATGTCTGCAGTGTCCAGTCTAAATGATTATCACCCAAAGCCAACAGATCCACAGAGGATGCCGTCTTCACTGCTCTCCACTCAGCCCTCACACATCTTTAATAACACCAACATCATAATGGTGTTTGTTGATTTCATATTCTCAATGATCTTCCCCATGAAACTGATAAACTTAGCACTCTTAAATACCTCCCTGCATCTGATTATTAGACTTTCACACAAACAGAACCCAGGCAGTTTGGATTGGCAGCCAAACCTCCTCCACTCTAAGACTACATCCACACTACTCCGTTTCTATTTGGAAGCAGATTTGTCAAATAGAAACGATCTCCGTCCACACGGGCGTTTCAGCATCATTTTCGAATTGATCTGCATCCACACGGCAACCGTCGAAGACGGACAGCACGTGACCATTAACGTACACTGGGCATGCACGTGACGGTGTAAACAGGAAGTGGATTGGTTGCTTAGTTTAAAAAAATACGACAGAGTAATAAAGTAGTCTTTAATAATGAAAGGTTGTATTTGATACTTAAGATCTTCCTCTAAAATAGTCCTCTATAAACTCAAACAGACAGTTCGTGGAAAGTTTTAGAAGTTTTATTTTTCAGACTTAGTTACAACGCTGCGGGTCTATCTCTCTCTCTCTCACATCAAATTTACTTTAAAATCAACACTTACACGTAAACGTTTACTAGATTATGGGTCCATAAATGTGGTCAACACACGTCTCTCACTCGTCTCTCACTCTATTCTGCTCCTGCTTCGTGCAGAAAAGCTTAGCAGATCGCTAACAGTAGATCCGTGAAATAAAGACCATGGAATCCGTAGAAGAGTTTCAAGACTTTAGTGTGAATCTTTCTTATTTGCAAAACTGTGGAAACACAATATGAAATATGGCTTTACAAACTGTCCCTATACACATTACATGAATACAAAACAACAATCCATGATATTCATGTAACATGTTCGACTAGCTAGCTTCTAAGCTAATTTTAACATTACCGCCAATGGAGAAATGCTAACCGCGATTAGCACTTAATCTGGACTCGGGAATTGTCGCTCATCGCTCGAAGAATAGCTCGCCTCCTCCGCCTGTAGGCAGTAGCAGCATTGTAAAATGATGAATTTAACTCCACAATTGCTGCTAGTACAGACAACAACGCAAGCAAGGCTTGTCATTCGTTATCCATGTTGAAATGAATCGCTGGTCGCCCTGCCGCCTGTTTGTTTTCTTCCAGGTACGGGTCACGTGATAGTGAGTGTGACAAATCAGGGACGGAGACGTCATGGTTGTTAAGAACCAATCCAGTAGTGAACACGGGTGTGGGCGTAATTTTTTCTAAACACATCCGTTTCCAACCGTCCACAGTCAAACGCAACCCCGGAGTTTTCAAACACCTCCAATCTCGGGGGTGTTTTCAGACTCCTCCGTTTAGGGTGCTCCAAAACTCCAGCGTAGTGTGGCCGCTCAGTGTAAACGTGGCAAAAACGGAGTAAAAAGTGAGTAATGTGGACATGACCTGAATTTGAACACCGGAGCCCCCCAGGGCTGTGTGCTCAGCCACTTCCTGTTCAAGCTGTAAAACTACCACTGCAACCCCTGACATGAAGACAATTCTGTTTTGAAGCTTGCAAATGACACTACATCAAATGGAATATGAACAACGATATAAAGAGGAAATCAACAACCCATCAGAACTTGCTGCTCAGTGTCAGTAAAACCAAGGAGCTGATTATTGCTTTCGGAAAAAATGGAGGCAAAGACCCCTGTTTACATCTACATCTGTTCAAATTACACCTGTTTACATGAGGTTGAGCAGTTTTAAGCCAGTGAGTGGTACAGTTGTTTTTTACATGTATATTCTCATTCAGGGGGTCTGAAGTGTTAATCAAGGAGTCTGTGTATTTCACACAGTATTACCTGTTGACACGTTGCAAGGCATTCATGTAATATTGTTTTTAAGGATGTGTTTTGAAAATAAGGGAAAAAAATGAACCAATTACTGACTTTTTACTGGAATATGATAAGATTTTTTTAATGTTTTACTTTGTGTTAATTAGATAAGCATTTGAATGTGTTGAACACTGAATGCATGTACACGATGTAGGAAATTTAGGTTTAGAAGTGTGTTTTAGGATTGTAATTAGAAGTGTTTCTAGTAGGATTTATAGCACCCTTAGAGGTGGATAGTAAAATGTTAGCAAGTACTTGGGTTTACCAAATATGCTTGTAAAGCTTGTCAAAGACTTTGCCAGAGTTGCAAATTCTTATCGGATGTACCTATAGTATGTTTACCATAGAAGTGTTAAGCCATGAAAGACAATCATTGAATGTATAAAACTGTGAAGAATGGTCAAGGGACAGACAGTGATTTTAGACAGGCATTCCAGGGACACGCAGAAGAAACATCACACCTGTGCCAAGGGTCCTCCAGCTGGCTGATGCGAGAAGGAGGAGCTAGCTGGATTTAACCAATAGAAACAAAGACGGACATTTTGTGACTTTTTACGAACTATATAAGGAAATTCAGAGAGAGAATTCGGCCTGTTCATCTCATTTCATCTCGGCAGGTAACAAGCTGATCATATTTCTATATCGATACTGTAAATATTTCTACAGATTCTGTAAATAGTGTACTTCATTTTGCAATTGTTTTAGCTTCTGTATTAAATACTTTTGATTATAATTTGAGCCGACGGCTTTTTGGCACGGCTGGACCACGTGCGGTTTCTCCCACAGTTTCGAGAGGTTCTTGAACCTAACAACAATACAGACTGTATCCAAGTCTCTTATTTAAGGAACACGTGCAGTTGTAAGTTCTTTGTCTAGAATTGGTTACTGTGGTGATATTCACTGGTTGCAATGACGTCGACAGGGCAGATTCAGAAGAGGGAGAAGAATGGATAGTTTTAGATGGATGGTGAGCACAGGTGTTCCAGCACAGAAATTATGAGAAAGTGTTTTTTGAACATTAAAGAATGTAAACATGTTCTAGTAGAAACCCAAAATACAAATATGTCTCTAAACTGCAGTGAACAGTGTCAGCAGCAGTAAACCCAACTTTTTTCATACATGCTTTAAAGGTGCAATATATGGGATTGAGAGCATTAGTATAGCAAAAAACACTTTCTATATGATTTTCTCTGTGCTTTGATTAAATAGCAGGGCTGGCCGCATGCCTGTTTGTGCATGTGAGCGTGCCCTATTGGCTACCTCACTGCCGCTGCTCTGCACTCTGCTCATACAGTCGTTACAGCTGATAACAACTTTCAGACCGATGGCGTTGTCATGGAAGTGTAGAGCCCATACTCTGGTCCCCCCTCAGGTAGCGCTGTTAGTCCCATTAGCTGCAAGCCGCTGGCTCAGCTGTCGCCATGTTAAGAGATGTTGAGAGGCAAATATTCCCAATCCAATATATCAATATCAGAAAAATAATTAAATGAATGAAGTCACAAATACAGCAAATATCACATTGCTTTAAGAGCAAGAATAAAAACTACTTTTTTACTTTTTTTTTTCAAGGAGACCTTGATGAGAGTCGCTTTACTGCTTGCTCTTGCCTCTGCTTGCATTTTCTTGCTTCAATTTGCCAGATATATCACATATATCACTCCAACGCTTGAGTGAAGACAAATCCAGAAAGTCGTCGAGCTATTTGGGTTGTTAGCTAATGCTAACTAGCAGCTAAGCTAAAGCTAAGTAGCAGCAAGATGCCTCCCTTCTCCACGGACGACTACTACAAACTCCTGCAGAAGATTGCAGTCTTGGAAACAAAAATCCACCGACTAGAAGTAAACGTGGAGGTAAATGGACTGTGTGGGAATGATACCACTTTACCATGGACTCAAAACACTGGACAAACGCAAGCTAAGACACAGCTAACTAGCACAACCAGGCCTACCAAGAAACAGGAGGAGAGAGCAGATAATGAATCTTCAAATGGTAGTCCTCCCTGGAACTCTCGGTGCAAAGCCGAAGAGAAAATATGTGGGAGGACGACTAACAGGCAGAGCCCAGCGCCCTGAGATTTGTGATGCGACTGGCTGGCCTGCACTACCACACAGGCAGAACTCCTCCTCAACCCCTGCACTCAGACGGACAAAGCCAAGGACAGCTGAGAAAAGTAAAACCTGCAAAAAACCTCCACAACAACCAAGCCTACAACTTCAAAACAGATTTGCTCCATTGTCGCAGGATCCTAAATCTCCATCTGATGACCTGGATAAGCAGCTATCTCCTCAAAGCAGAGTAAGAACAGAGTAAATGTGAGAGTAAAAGGCCGCAGGCAAAGCTAGTGACTGGGCCTGAGACTCTGATTGTTGGTGACTATGCTGTAAAAGATGTCAGAACACTGTGCAGCAAGAATACCAAAATACTCTGCTTTCCGAAAGATATGGTCTCTAACATGAGACAAAATCCTGGACATCGTGGCTGACTATCCCACGGTGAAAAACATCATCGTGCATACAGGAAGCTGTGATATTGTGAAACAACAGTCTGAAGTTCTGAAGCGAGACTTCATTGATCTGTTAAACACAGTCAGCTCTGTCAAGGCTGAGGTGTTTATCAGTGGCCCTCTTCCACCAGTCAGAGGAGGAGATGAAGGATTCAGCAGGCTGTTTGCACTGAACAAATGGCTGTCAACTGCATGTACTGGCCATTCAGTACATTTTATCAACAATTTCTACCTTTTCTGGGAGCGCAGACATCTTTTTAAGGCACATGGAGTTTGCTTGAACAAGTCGGGGGTAAAACTGTTTACCTCTAACCTATTTGTCTCCCTGCGTCATCCGTCTGTTCCTACTGCCAAGGACAAGACACAAGAGGAGTCTAAACAAGAGATAATCACACAGCATCGCCATGGAGACCTTACGGGAAGGATGCCCCCGCCTAGCGACAGCCAAAAGGAGGAGTCTCCAACCTCATCATCAGGGACCGCCTCCGATCTCCCACTTTCCCCACCCTTCCGAGATGAGGAGTCTTTACCTCCCTCCCCAGCACCTACTTCGACCCCCCCCAAACTCCATCCAGGTCCCTTTCCTCTTTCATACTCTCCCCATCCTCCCCCCACCTGGAGTTCACTGACCACATGAAAGAGCTGGTCATTGCTGGAACCAAACACACTCCTCGCCCCACTCCTCGACGGCTCCACAACCATCCTCTGACTCCCCTACCTGATAAAGGCAATAATTGATATCTTCTGGGTCCAGGCTACAAGGGTAATGACACCAATGACTCTCTCCAGGAAAAGTCGGGGCCCTGTATGCAGCTAGCCTTCTCAATTCCTGACCTGATAGTTTATAGAAAAAGAAAAGTGAGGCTGCGAAGAAATAATCGTAAACCTGCAAACTTATCAAACTTAACATACATTCCTCGTCAGCCTGTCCAAATAAATTGGGCAAAGAAAGCTTTAACCACATTAAACTTAGCTTTATTAAATGTCAGGTCTCTGTCAGGAAAAACATTTTTAATCTGATTTTATTGTTAGGCACAAACTAGATATTTTGTTTTTAACTGAAACATGGTTAAATCCAGATAACAGTGCAGCTGTTCTTATTGAATCAACACCTCACAACTTCAGTTTCATGAGTGAAACAAGAGCGCATAAGAAAGGAGGTGGAGTTGCTATTTTATTTAATGATTCTCTTCAATGCAAGCAGATGTCCTTTGGTCATTTTAGTTCTTTTGAATATGTGGCTCTGAATTCCACTCAAGCTTTATTCCTAAACATTTACAGACCGCCTAAATACTGTGCAACCTTCTTTGATGAGTTTACTGAACTGCTGTCTATAATCTGTATTGATTTTGACTGTGTTGTTATTGTTGGCGATTTAAATATCCATGTTGAGAATCCCCAGGACAGAGGGTCTAGAGAACTATGTGGTGTCCTTGATAACTATGATCTGACTCAGCATGTGACAGGATCCACACACAACAGGGGGCACACTCTGGACCTAATCATCACCAAAGGCGTAAACATTTCCAAGGTCGCTGTGACTGATGTTGCACTCTCTGATCATTTCTGTGTTTTCTTTGAGAGTGCAATCTCCTTGCACATAAATGTCCAAACCAAGGTTGTGACGAAGACAGCATCTCTGAAAACACCAGTGAACTATTTATTCAGAAGTTCTCCTCCACACCAGCCCTCTCTTGCATCTCAGTCAATGAGCTTGTACATGGCTTCAATTCTAAAGTTAAAAATATTATTGATGCCATTGCACCCACTAAAGTGAAGGTTGTCTCCGGTAAGAAAAGATCTCCTTGGAGAAATGCTACGCTGGTCAAAATAGAGAAACGAGAGTGTCGGAAAGCTGAGCGCAGGTGGCGAAAAACTAATCTCCAGGTTCACTGTGACATCTATAAAGAGAGACTTCGCAATTATAATTTGGAACTTAGAAATGCAAGGCAGTCCTTCTTCTCTGACATCATAACCAAAAACAATAACAATACACGTGCCTTATTTGCTACCGTCGACAGGCTAACAAACCCTCCAGTGTCGGTAGCTGCTGAGCTCCAATCCACCCGGGCATGCAATCAATTTGCCTCCCTTTTTACTGACAAAATTCAGAAAATTAGACAAGCAGTCAGTGCCTCGACACCAACCACAGGACGTGTGTTGTCCACTTCTCTAAATAACATCCATTCAAATATGACACAATTTCATTCAATCGACCGTAGAAGCCTAGAAGACATTATACAACATCTGAAGTCATCCTCCTGCTGCTTGGATATTCTACCAACACACTTTTTCAAAAATATTTCAAACTGCATGACCACTGATCACAAATTGTAAACACATCCCTTCTCTCAGGTATCTTCCCACAAGCCCTAAAAACTGCAGTTATTAAACTGCTCCTAAAGAAGGCTAGTTTAGACTCCGCAACAATGAAAAATTATAGGCCAATATCAAACCTCCCATTTTTAAGTAAAATAATTGAAAAAGCGGTTTTCCAACAGCTGAACAAATTCTTGGCCGTAAATAACTGCTTTGATGTCTTCCAGTCAGGCTTTCGACAGCACCACAGTACAGAAACTGCTCTTGTTAAGGTTTTCAACGACATCCACTTAAACACAGACAATGGCAGAAGTTCAGTCTTAGTATTACTGGATCTCAGTGCTGCATTCGACACGGTCGACCATGCCATACTCCTAGAAAGACTAAAAATCTGGGTGGGACTTTCTGGCACAGCACTTAACTGGTTTGAATCCTACTTGAAGGACCGAGAATACTTTGTGTCTGTAGCTAATTACACATCAGAGCTGACTAAAATGACGTGGTGTTCCCCAAGGTTCAATACTGGGGACTCTTCTTTTCAACATCTACATGCTTCCACTAGCTCAGATTATGGAAAACAACAAAGTGTGTTATAATAATTATGCAGACGACACACAAATCTACATAACTATGTCACCAGGGGACTATAATCCCATAAAAGGGCTGGGTAACTGCATTGAACAAATCAACAACTGGATGTGCCAGAATTTTCTTCAATTAAACAAAGATAAAACAGAAGTAATTGTTTTTGGTACCAAGGACGAACGATTGAAAATCACCCCTCAGCTTCAATCACTGATGTTAAAACCCACAAACCAAGCCAGAAATCTGGGTGTAGTTATGGATTCAGACCTCAACCTGAACAGCCATATCAAGACAATTACAAAATCAGCCTACTATCACCTGAAGAATACATCAAGGATTAGAGGACTTATGTCTCAACAGGATTTGGAAAAACTTGTCCATGCATTTATCTTCAGCAGACTGGACTACTGTAATGGTGTGTTTACAGGTCTCTGTAAAAAGTCTGTCAGAAAGCTGCAGCTGATTCAGAACGCTGCAGCTCGAGTCCTCACTAAGACCAGGAGGGTGGATCACATTACTCCAGTTCTGAGGTCTTTGCACTGGCTTCCTGTCAAACAAAGAATTTACTTTAAAATCTGCTGTTGGTTTATAAAGCACTAAATGGTTTAGGGCCAAAATACATCTCTGATCTGCTGCTACCTTATGAACCATCCCGACCCCTTAGGTCGTCTGGGACCGGTCTACTTTCTATTCCCTGAGTCAGAACTAAACATGGAGAAGCAGCGTTCAGTTTTTCTGCTCCACATATCTGGAACAAAGTCCCAGAAGCTGCAGGTCTGCTGAGGCCCTCAGCTCCTTTAAATCAAGATTGAAGACTTTTCTGTTTGCTGCTGCCTTTAATTGAACCATATTCAATTAATATATTAATCAATTTCCTGCATTTCTGCATTTTACTACTGTATTTTATTTCTTACAGTTTTTATTGTTTCAATGAATGTTCTTAATTGTTCTTAAATCTCCTTTTCTTTTGCCTTATGTTTTGATGCTTTTAATGGTTTTATGTGAAGCACTTTGAATTACCTTGTTGTTGAAATGTGCTATACAAATAAACTTGCCTTGCCTTACTTCCAGCCTTTGTGTGTTCATGTGGGTATGTGTTCTGTGGGCAACTGTGGCTTAGTGAAGAGCAGGGCGTTCCTTCATTAAGGCGGTTCGATCGCTGGCTCCGCTGGTCGCATGTCAATCTGTCCTTGGGCAAGACACTTAACCCCAAAATAGCTGTGCCAGTGTGAATGTTAGTTAGTCCTGATGGTGGGCATGGTATAAAAGTACAGTCCATTTACCAACTATAATGACCTAATTGAGCTATTTCCTCTCTTTCATTGTCAGGCACATCTCAGGGTGAAAATTGTTTATTTCAACACACTGACCTGGATTAAATAAGGAACAGAGACTAGCAGCCTGCCAGGGCTCAACCCTGCAATCAATGTTCCATGTGACACATTACAGCAGATAATGGTGTTGGGACACACTGTTTTCCATCCGACAAACAAAGAGAGAACAGGGCAGAAAATGTAGTCCCTGTAGTTCCGATCAACTACTATTTTGGTGATACATACAGTGTGGTCTGTAAATTGAAGAAAAGGGTTCCCTAATTTGCTCAGTGTTCCAGCCCTCTATATATCTTAGCATAGCCCTGGGATTGTGCAGATATGCATTTATCTAAAGTAAGGTGAACAGAGGTTGCAGCTAAAAGGCCAAATTGGGGATACTTGTCATATGCGACATTCCACAAGAGAAAGTCCTTTATGATACTGTAACCAAGTGAAACTGACGGGGTGACACTATTGGGTCCGGCGGACCAGTAATGAGGTGCACGGGCCTGATTAGGTGAAAAGATGCACCTGCTGGCAATTCGCGGCCGTTGTCTTTCTCTCCGCCGTCACGAGCGGCTGTGTGTGACTCGGCTCTGTCTCCGCCGCCACAAGCGGGGGTGCCGAGTCCAACTACTTCCTCTCCCACAACAAGCATAGACGTAGCGTGACGCCGCATGAGAAGTTGCGTCGTTGGCGCAGTGTCTGGGAGGCATCCGTTACGGAGGGGACAGCGTGTGTTCGGGGGAGGTTGACTCGGGTAAATATATTTAGAGTGGAAGGGTTTTTCTTTATGGATGTCGTATGTTGGGAAATTGGGTATAATTAAGAAAGATGTAATGTTGTGTGGTTTTTAGAGCTTCCTGAGCAGCTTCCAATGGTAGCTGAGGGGGAATCCAAGTGGGGGTGGCTGGGTTGCTGAACATTCGGTGGGTGGAATTACAATCTTTTTGGGTTTGTTTTCTGTTTATTGGCAGTTGTTTGTGATTACTTATGTTTTTGTTTTCATTTCTTTTCTAGTTAGTGGGACGCTGCCTTGGTTTGTTGTTTTGTTTGTTTTGCTTTAAATTGTTTGAGGCCGATCTTAGTGCACGGTCTGTGAACTCCTCCTGCCCGCTAAACCAGCTGTCACTGGTTGCTTCACACAGTTAGATTGGTATTAATAAAAGATTTATATTTGTATAACACTGCTTCCTGTGTGGACGTGCCTTTACGGTGTTTTGAATCGGATTTCTGTGGTAACGGGGGTGCTACAGTTTGGCGCTGTGAGTAGGGTAAAATTAGGCAGTGACAGTTTGGTTGGGCCTAGTGCTGGAAGGGCAGGACTGGTGCGACGGCAATAGATTTTAGACCAAGGCAGTGGGTCTCACGAAGTCTACACAGCTACAAGAGCCGGGACAACATCAAATCCGGCCGGGGTCGTCAGCTGGCGTGGACGGTGCGAACGGTGAAGATGGAATATCTTCGAGAGGAGCTAGAGGCCCTGAAAGAGAGGGTGGTGTCAGACAAGGCAGCTATGTCGGCCTTAAAAGACATTAATGACTCCTTGAATGCACAGTTGCAACAACATGGGTCTCCTGTTGCATCCAGTGCCCCGTCTTCCCTACAACCGGAGGAAACATCAGGGGTAGTGGGGGATGGTGCTGCTGGTCCGAGGGGTAGAGAGCGTGTCATTTATGTACCAAAAGAAAAAAAGTGTCCGGTGTTTAATGGGGGGTCCTGTGCTGAGTTTTATGAGTGGTTGGATGAGATAAATGCAGTTTTGGGTTATCGTCATTTTGAGGATGCTGAGAAGGCTATGTACATTTATGACCATTTGGGAGGGGAAGCCAGACAGGAGATACGATATCGGTCTCAGAGCGAGAGGAGAGACCCTAGGCGCATTCTGGAGATTCTGAAGGAAGTATATGGACAGCCTGATTCACTGACCAGATTGCAAAAACTATTTTTCGACCGGAGGCAGCGAGAAAGGGAATCCGTCAGGGAGTATTCGCATGGGCTGATGGCTATTATTGATGATATTAATCATTGTGACATCAAGCAGGCCTGGTGTAGTGACTTTGCTTTACGTGATCAATTTGCAGAGAACGTTCGGGATTTAGCGCTCCGTAGAGAGCTAAAGAAGGTGATTCGGCAGAATAATAAAATCACTTTCTTTGCGTTACGCGAGGAGGCATTGACGTGGGAAGATGGGGAACCAGCGGGTGGTCAAAGTCGGCGGGTGACAAACTCATGTGAGATGGGAGCTGTGGAGTCCAATACAGTTGTTGCGGCTGCTCTCCCCGAACCTGACCCACTGCTGGTGGAGATTCTGCAAACTTTAAAGCAGCAGCAGGTCCAGGTTGAGAGCACGCTGAAGAAACAGCAGGCTCAGATTTTTGATTTGGCACAGAAAGTGTCTGATTTGTCAGGTCTAGGGATTAGCCGGCCGGGGGTACGTGGGGAGCAGCCAAGGTTTGACGCTGATGGTCAGCCTATCTGTTTTAAATGTCGGGTTGCGGGTCACATGGCGCGACAGTGTCGGGTAGGGGCTCCAAACAGAGGGGCAGCTCCGGTTTTGCGCCATGAGGTCTCCCGTGACAGGTTTGCCCATGTAGCTGAGCAGCAGGGAAACTCTCCCCCCCTGTGGTAATGAGTCCAGCTACAGGTGAGGTTCAGTCGGGCTCACACTTTGAAGTTCCAAAGGAGGAATATGAATGTTTGGTCGGCAAATGTCCAACTGTGGAAATTTTGTTGGGTGATGTGAAAGTTAAATGCCTCCTAGACACTGGGTCTAACGTGTCAACTATTACAGAGACATTTTTTGAGCAGCATTTTAGGCCAACTCTTAAAACCTGTGAGTGGCTTTCCCTGTCGTCGGCAAATGGGTTGGGCATTCCTTACCTGGGGTATTTCGAGAGGGATGTCGGTGCCTTGGGCAAGGTTGCAAACGGGAGGGGCATTCTGGTTGTTCGGGACCCTACGGACACCGCAACATTACATCGCAAAATAGCTGTTCCTTGCATATTGGGCATGAACGTAATCAAGCGGTTTTATGAAATGGAGCAGTTGGCATCAGATGCCGAGCAGGATTCGGCGTCTGATTCGGATGAAGTGTGGGGTTTGGCGTTTTCGGTTTGCCAGCAGGAGCAGGCTGTTTCACCTATAGGCTTTGCCTATTCCACCGTACCTTTCTGTGTTCCGGCTGGATCCATGTGTTTTGTACCTGTGTCAGTTCCATCTGGGCAGACTTTGTTAGGCTCATTTGTGTGTGTGGAGTCATTGGGGGCGGGGGAGGGGAGCCTCCCGGGGGAGTTACTCGTTTCCAATGCAGTGGTTCCAGTGGAGAATGGACAGGTTGCGGTGCCGGTGGTGAATGTAGGGCATGTGGATGCGAACATTGCATCTCAGACCTGCCTTTGCTCAATACATTCAGTGGAAGTGGTGTCGGGTGGTACTGCCCCTGTAGCCTTTGAACGAGTAGGGCCGCAGGAAGAGCGAGTCTTTTTGTGCGAACAGACTGGTGGGGTTGCGGAGCGGCAGCAGCTGCCCCCGGAGGTAGCCGCACAGGAATTTCCAGGGCTGACTGTTGAACAGGTACGGAAAGTGAGGCAGCTCCTGAGTAAACATTCTGGGGTCTTCGCAAAGTCAGACATGGATTTGGGGTTTACAAACGTGATAGAGCATGAGATTCCAGTTCTGGATGAAGCCCCGGTTAGGCAGCGCTACCGGCGTATACCCCCAAGTCAGTATGAGGAAGTCAAAACGCATATAGCACAGCTATTGCAGCAGGGCATTATCAGGGAAAGCAGTAGTCCCTACTCCTCCCCCTTGGTGATAGTGAGGAAGAAGGATGGGTCGCTAAGGCTCTGTGTGGATTACAGGCAGCTTAATGCGAGAACACGGCGAGATGCGTTCCCTCTTCCACGTATCGAAGAGTCCTTGGATGCTTTGAGCGGGGCAAGGTGGTTCACCACCCTGGATTTGGCGAGTGGTTACCATCAAGTGGGAGTGGCGGAGAAAGATTGCAGTAAGACTGCATTCTGCACTCCTTTTGGCTTGTATGAATTTACACGGATGCCGTTTGGGCTCTGTAATGCGCCAGGTACCTTTCAGCGGTTGATGGAACGAATTTTGGGGGATCAGAGGTTCCAGTCGCTCCTCCTGTATCTGGATGACATTGTGGTGTTTTCGTCTACCATTGAGCAGCACCTTGAGCGCCTAGATTTGGTGTTGTCCCGGCTGGGGCAGTTTAATCTCAAGGTCAAGTTGAGTAAGTGCTCATTCTTTCAGTCCGAAGTTGTTTACCTGGGACATGTCATTTCAGCTACTGGAGTGGCTACTGATCCGGAGAAGATTCGGGTGGTTGCAGAGTGGCGTCGACCGCAGAGTGTGGCAGAGTTGAAATCATTCCTGGGTTTCGCTAGTTTCTACAGGAGGTTTGTGAGAAACTTTGCTAAGTTGGCAGTCCCCCTCCACACTCTGTCCACACTGCTGTCAGCTAAAGGGGGGAGGAAAGCCTCTTCGTTCCTCGTGTTTGGCCAGTTGTGGGATGCAACCTGTGAAGATGCTTTTGAAACATTAAAACAAAAGTTAATTTCCGCTCCCGTGTTGGGGTATGCAGATTTTAGCAAGCCATTCTTCCTGGAGATTGACGCTAGCCATCAAGGGTTGGGGGCTGTTTTGTCGCAGGAGGGGGAGGGACAGCGACGGCCGGTTGCATACGCAAGTCGTGGCCTCCGGTCGTCGGAGCGGAATATGGAGAACTATAGTGCCATGAAACTGGAGCTGTTGGGGTTGAAGTGGGCTGTTACGGATAAATTTAAGGATTATCTGATTGGGAACAAGTTTACAGTGTTTACTGATAACAATCCGCTAAGCCATTTGAACACCGCAAAGCTTGGAGCTGTAGAACAGAGATGGGTGTCTGAACTTGCTCAGTTTGACTTTCAGTTGGTGTATCGGCCAGGTAGCCAGAATGCAGGGGCGGATGCTCTCTCTAGGCAGTATGCAGAGCAGAGGGGGACAGAGGGGGGAGGAGTGGCACAAAGTTTTCAGGACACACGTAGTGTTCTGTCCAAACCCCATCGAACGGCTCTGTGTCAGGAAACCAGTGCGAGCCCCCAGCAAGCTTCTATGTCTAGCTTTCCCTCATTTGACATGTCGGCCTTGGCTAGTCTGCAGCAGGTAGATTCCGTGATATCATCTTTTCGAACATACTGGGTGAGGGGTGTGAAACCTTGTAGGGACGAGAGGTTGCAGGAATGTGACAGAACAATTGGACTTTTGAGACAATGGGGAAGGATTGTGGAGCTGGGGGGTGTGCTATACCGGAGGCTGTGTGATCAGAAGGAGGGAGAGATTAAGCAGCTTTTGTTGCCAGCGGTATTACATCGAGAGGTGCTTGCTCGCATGCACACTGACCATGGGCACCAAGGGGTGGAAAGAACATTCAAGTTGGTTCGCAGTCGGTGCTATTGGCCGGGAATGTTTGCAGACATTGAGGCTTTCTGTAAGACTTGTGAACGGTGTATTGTTTCTAAAGCACCACAGCCAAGGGTGGTTGCAGCGTTGGGGAGTCTGTTGGCTTTTAGGCCGCTGGAAGTAGTTGCAATGGACTTCACCGTGCTGGAACCGTCGTCAGATGGACGAGAGAATGTCTTGGTTTTTACCGATGTGTTCTCCAAGTTTACGGTTGCGGTGCCAACCAAAGACCAGCGTGCAGTAACGGTCGCAAAGACCCTGGTGAAATATTGGATTCAGCCCTATGGGGTCCCTTCAAGGTTGCACTCTGACCAGGGGAAATGCTTTGAGGCTGGGGTTGTCCAGTGTCTCTGTGGGTTGTATGGGATGAAAAAAAGTCGAACAACCCCCTATCATGCTCAGGGGAACGGACAGTGTGAGCGTTTCAATAGGACTCTACATGATCTGTTGCGTACCCTGCGCCCGGAGCAGAAAAGGAGGTGGGTTGAGTACCTTCCGGAGCTGGTGTATGCTTATAACACCACTGAACATCAGAGTACTGGCTACTCGCCGTATTTTCTCATGTTCGGGAGGGCTCCAGTGGTTCCGCTGGATGTCTGGCTGGGACAGGATAGGGAGGATTTTGACGGTAATGTGCATGAGTGGGTTGAGGAGCATCAGAGGAGGTTGGGCTGTGCCTACGCTCGGGCTAGAAAGAACATGGAGCAGGCAGCAGAAGCTCGTAAAAGGTATGCAGGCACGCCTGTAGGTGATCATCCTTTGCAACCAGGCCAATTTGTGTATGTAAGGAATCGTCAGTTTTCAGGTAGGCATAAGATTCAGGATGTGTGGCTTCCCACCCCTCACCGAGTCATAGCTCAGCTGGGTGGTGACCTGGGTGGTGACCTGCCTGTGTATTCTGTTGTCCCGATTGATTTCTCAAAACCCCAACGCAATCTACATAGAAATGAGTTGCGCGTTTGTGGTCCAGGCGTACAGATGGATGGGCAGGAACCGGGGGACCGGGGAGTTGCTGGGTCCTCACTTCCTGAGGTGGAGTCCGATTCAGACGACTCTATGCTTGCGATGGTCTGGGCCGATGGGCCGGGGGCGCAGGGGAGCATTGTGAAGGGAAAGGGGGAAGGGGAAAGAGAGAGGGAAGTTGGTTTAGAAGGGCTGTCTCCCCCCCGTCCTACGGGGGCTACCCCCTCTGTGGGCGAGGAGGGACGGAGTGCAGGTGAGAGTACACATGCCCTGCATTCACCACGGACACTGCCATCACCTGTGCCTTCGCCATTACCTCCACTTCGGAGGTCCAAGCGTGCTACTGCGGGGGTTCATTCTAACCCGCACCGGCTGCCGAGGTCTGCGGTAAGCCATCTAAGGGGGAAGGTTGATGTGGGATCTGGAGGGGACATATGCCATCAGTGGGACACTGATTGATTAAGGGGGGGTGGATGTAACCAAGTGAAACTGACGGGGTGACACTATTGGGTCCGGCGGACCAGTAATGAGGTGCACGGGCCTGATTAGGTGAAAAGATGCACCTGCTGGCAATTCGCGGCCGTTGTCTTTCTCTCCGCCGTCACGAGCGGCTGTGTGTGACTCGGCTCTGTCTCCGCCGCCACAAGCGGGGGTGCCGAGTCCAACTACTTCCTCTCCCACAACAAGCATAGACGTAGCGTGACGCCGCATGAGAAGTTGCGTCGTTGGCGCAGTGTCTGGGAGGCATCCGTTACGGAGGGGACAGCGTGTGTTCGGGGGAGGTTGACTCGGGTAAATATATTTAGAGTGGAAGGGTTTTTCTTTATGGATGTCGTATGTTGGGAAATTGGGTATAATTAAGAAAGATGTAATGTTGTGTGGTTTTTAGAGCTTCCTGAGCAGCTTCCAATGGTAGCTGAGGGGGAATCCAAGTGGGGGTGGCTGGGTTGCTGAACATTCGGTGGGTGGAATTACAATCTTTTTGGGTTTGTTTTCTGTTTATTGGCAGTTGTTTGTGATTACTTATGTTTTTGTTTTCATTTCTTTTCTAGTTAGTGGGACGCTGCCTTGGTTTGTTGTTTTGTTTGTTTTGCTTTAAATTGTTTGAGGCCGATCTTAGTGCACGGTCTGTGAACTCCTCCTGCCCGCTAAACCAGCTGTCACTGGTTGCTTCACACAGTTAGATTGGTATTAATAAAAGATTTATATTTGTATAACACTGCTTCCTGTGTGGACGTGCCTTTACGGTGTTTTGAATCGGATTTCTGTGGTAACGGGGGTGCTACAATACTGAAGTGAAACGTTTGACGAATGCTCAAGTGATTTTCACAAACCAACGTTACACAAGTGTAAAAATGCAATTACTGAACTCTTGATAAAAGAAACAATGCTGGGACTGAAATGTTCCTAAGTTCTTTAAATGTCTGACAGACATTGAAACGTCTTTTAAGACCATAAAAAAAATGAAAGTAACTGTCCTGAGCGACTTTTTTGAAGAAAATCTTTGAAACTATGTTTACTTTCACAAAATCAACTTTTGGCCTCCTCTCTGCCTGAAACGTCTTTTAAGACCATAAAAAAATGAAAATGCATCTCTAGGCAGTAAAGTGCTGAAAGCTGCAGATATTGATTAAAATGACATCAGACTGTGAAATCAACTGTCCCGAGGCACTTCTTTGAAGAAATTCTTTGAAACTATGTTTAAGTTCACAAAATCAACTTTTGGCCTCCTCTCTGCCTGAAACGTCTTTTAAGACCATAATAAAATGAAAATGCATCTCTAGGCAGTAAAGTGCTGAAAGCTGCAGATATTGATTAAAATGACATCAGTGTGTGAAAGTAACTGTCCTGAGCGACTTTTCTGAAGAAAATCTTTGAAACTATGTTTACGTTCACAAAATCAACTTTTGGCCTCCTCTCTGCCTGAAACGTATTTTAAGACCATAAAAAATGAAAATGCATCTCTAGGCAGTAAATTGCTGAAAGCTGCAGATATTCATGAAAATGACATCAGACTGTGAAATCAACTGTCCCGAGGCACTTCTTTGAAGAAAATCTTTGAAACTATGTTTACTTTCACAAAATCAACTTTTGGCCTCCTCTCTGCCTGAAACGTCTTTTAAGACCATAATAAAATGAAAATGCATCACCTAGGCAGTACAGTGCTGAAAGCTGCAGATATTGATTAAAATGACAGTGTGTGAAAGTAACTGTCCTGAGCGACTTTTCTGAAGAAAATCTTTGAAACTGTTTACTTTCACAAAATCAACTTTTGGCCTCCTCTCTGCCTGAAACGTCTTTTAAGACCATAAAAAATGAAAATGCATCTCTAGGCAGGAAAGTGCTGAAAGCTGCAGATATTCATGAAAAATGTTAGCACTATAAAACGAAAACTAAGAGTTGACTATGAAGGGTTACTCAGAGACTTTGAAGAGAAAAACTATGCTCTGAAACAGTTCCTTACTGAGGAGGAATTTATGAACGACCAGCTTTGTTGGTTTGAACCTAAAGCACATGAGGCCATTGCTAAAACTGAAAGATGGATAGAGTTGTTTGATGAATGTGCTCAATCGTTGAAATCAATGAAATCAATCGGATAGCATATCCACAATACTGTCTAAGAAACATGGATCAGAAAGTGGGAGTTCTGTGTCATCCACAGCATCATCTATTCGCCTTAAAGCAGAAGTGGAGAGAGCTACATTGCTAGCTAAGGCTGCCACATTAAAACGAAAACAAGAATTGGAAAGGCAGGAAGCTGAATTAAAGGCTAAAAGAGAGGAGTTGGAGTTGAACATAGCTTTAGCAACTTCAGATTAAAGTGTTGGAAGATTTTGGCATTGGACTTTCCCATCTTTAAAGGACTTTGGGCCCGAGAGCCCATGGTGGGGGTCTTTTTTTAGAGTGTGCAGCATTCAGCGTGTCGTAGAAAGCATTTTTCATAAAGAAATATGATTATTGCTCCAGACAAAATAGATATCGAATTAACGGGAAAAGTCCGAGCAACATCATCATACCAGCCATTGAAAACACTGCAAACACAATTATACATGAACTAATATCATATCTGGACAATATCTGGAAGATTTGCCATAATTTTGGCCAAAAATCGACGATCTATGCTCACTCTATGGCTCTCTCATCACGGAGCATGATCGCACATGGCGGATGAACACGTGCAGGAGGGGCACGATTCGACCCGGAAACGCACAGCGGCGTCCAAATTACTCTCTTTCAAACCGCTCAAAAGTTATGGGTATGCATGCCAACATTAGCCACAGGTCACGAGAAAAAAAATTGGGTAAAAAAACTTACGTTTTGACGGTTTTGGCGATGAAAAACGGATTTATTCCAGCGGATTTTCGGAGCAGCTCTCTCCTCCATGTTGTGCTGCATGCCTGTGAGTGAGATCAATGCGCTGGCGGAATGAATGACAAAATGGCAGACGATTCTGTGGGGTGGAGCAATCCATGTAGAGAGGGGGGTTCGCCCAGCATTTTGCGATTTTTAGTCAGTAAACAGACCCGGATACGATCAAACACCCCTGCATGGCTCCCGTTGGACTATCCCGCATCTAAAAATGTCTCACACGAGTAAATAGGCCTTACCAGGGTCACATTACACACATTATGAGACATTTATTGTTATGAATGACAGATATGAAAAATCATAACTGCTCAAAATTATTCAAAATGGTGTCAAACTGATTTATTAGGATTATTGAACACTCTTAGTGATAAGAAAAGTGAATATATAGTTAATATGTAGTTATATAGTATATAAAATGAGTATACAGCAATGCAACAGCTGGTTCCGAAAATCATAATTTTGATTTTTATGACCATTTATGCTGGCCTTTCTTCACTCAATCGAAGTAAAATATGTTGTGGGGACATGTAACACGTGTTGTTCTATGACTTTTGTGTGGTTTTAGATTTACAGCTGCATTATTTAAATAAAAAAATGTTCAATACAAGTGCTTTTTTACAGGCGAACCTAGAAATTTGTCAATTTGAGCTGTGCCATAAGTATATCAGTTATTAACCAGTAACATATACACAATATTTACACAATTAAACACATCTCACAAGTGTTACCAGTATTCTAGCATCAAAATTATTAAAATAGACCTTGTAGTTAGAGCTCAGGACTCTTTTGCGTATGGCTATGCAATTTTCGCGAAGAGGCCTAAAAATAGGGCTAGGGCCCAAAAGGGTAATTAAAGGAGACCTGCTTGATTACCATCTGTTCATAAGGGCCTTCGATCATGGAATAGAGGACCGCACTGATAAAGGTCCTGTTCAAGGTTGACATCTGTGGAACTAGGAGCCGTTTTGTACTTAATAGATTAAGTAACCGGTAACCAGATAGGCTCTGCTATATGGAGCAGTTTACGAGTGGTCAGCCCCGAGAGCTAATTAGAAGCTGCCTCCACATGGATCCTGAGAGAGGATACAACAAAGCCAAGCAGCTTCTCAAGGAACAGTTTGGAAAAAAGCTCCAGTTTTGAGACTGGAATTTGCCAAAATGCATATTGACAAGCCACAAAGCTTCTGGGAGAATGTCCTTTGGACAGATGAGACAAAACTGGAGCTTTTTGGCAAGTCACATCAGCTCTATGTTCACAGACTTGAAGCATACAGAGAAAAGAACACTGTACCTACTGTGAAACATGGAGGAGGCTCGGTTGTGTTCTGGGGCTGCTTTGCTGCATCTGGCACAGGGTGTCTTGAATCTGTGCAGGGTACAATGAAATCTCAAGGCATTCTGGAGCGAAATGTGCTGCCCAGTGTCAGAAAGCTTGGTCTCAGTCACAGGTCATGGGTCCTCCAACATGATAATGACCCAAAACACAGCTAAAAACACCCAAGAATGAATAAGAGCAAACCATTGGACTATTCTGAAGTGGACTTCTATGAGCCCTGATCTAAATCCTATTGAACATCTGTGGAAGGAGCTGAAACATGCAGTCTGGAGAAGGCACCCTTCAAACCTGAGACAGCTGGAGCAGTTTGCTCACGAGGAGTGGGCCAATATACCTGTTGACAGGTGCAGAAGTCTCAATGAGAGTTACAGAAATCACTTGATTGCAGTGATTGCCTCAAAAGGTTGTGCAACAAAATATTAAGTTAAGGGTACCATCATTTTTGTCCAGGCCATTTTCATTAGTTTGTTTTTTTAAATGATTCTGTTGAACCACAATTCAAAAGCAATGTCTGATTTTCATTAGTTAATTTTCAGTAAATTTGTATTTATTATTACTTTTGTCAGTTTCAAGTTATTTCAGTGACCATTGTGGGTTTTTCTTTCTTTAACGGAAGGGTACCAACAATTGTGTGCACATGCATGTAGTTAAGTTGTGCCCATGGTGCTTGGAAGAGATTTTCTGAATAAAAAGAAATGTGTATCAATGATTTGTTGTAGTTCAGTTGTCTTTAGGGTGAAAACATTTGACCTTATAGATATAGATACACAATTTAGTGTTAAAAATACACTGTCACATGTCATTAAACAACACTGTGAGTGTTGAATATTTAACACTATTAAAGAGTTAAAATATCAACACTATCCAAAGTGTAAATTTAACTCGGAACCGGTGAGGATTATATAAACACAGGCATAGTGTTAATATTAACACTGTGCGAGTTAAATTCACACTTCCGATTTTGCTGTGTACACACCTGCCATGGCAGCCCTCTTAGCACCAGCTCCACATCATCCGCTGAAACGTTGCAGGTGAGTTGGTGAGGCCCATAGGCATCGACCGCCACTGGTAGAGGCCCCTGCCCGTCGTGAAGGCCGTTTTCTCTCTGTCTTCCTCAGCAACCTCAGAGAAGTCATTAGAGAAATCTAATGTGCTAAACCACAGGGAGCCTGCTAACGCATCCAATGTATCATCCACCCTGGGAAGGGGATGACAGTCTTTCACCGTTAGACTGTTCAAGCGATGGTAGTCAATGCAGAATCTCCACTCACCATTTTTCTTTTTTACGAGGACAACAGGTGAGGCCCAGGGGCTGCAGCTCTCTTCAATTACCCCATCAGCCAACAGGGCAGCCACCTGCCTGTCTATTTCTCCTCTCTTTTCTGGTGAAGTCCGGTAGGCGCGCTGTCGCAGGGGAGGGTGATTGCCAGTTTTGATTTGATGTTGAATAAGCGTGCACTTCCAAGTCACTCCTCTGGATGTGCTGAATATCTCCTGGTGTTCTGCCAGCAACGCAACCAATTGTGCCTTCTGCTGCTGACTGTCGGGGGGAAATTGTTAATAGTTCTAATGTGACTTTTATTTTGACTTGTATCTGTCCACGTGTTTTCGGTCTAGTGTGAACTTTGACCTATGGGCAGCCGAGCAGGGGTTTCCTGCTTTCTCATGAGAACCAAAGTAAGAGTGGGGAAGCCTTATAGGAGACAGATGGTTACTTGATTTTGGATAAACATCCCTCAGACAACAGGAGACTGACTGACTGACTGGAGTTTGATTGACATGCAGGAAGCTTCCTGCTGATGGGGGAAAAGCGGCACTCAGTCGTGTTCTTAAGGCTCACTTCTTTGTGGAGAAGTCAGAGTCTCCCTTGATCCTCCAGGGTGAAGAGACGCTCTCAATGCTATCAGCTGATTAGCAACCTATGACTCTGTTTTACTGTGTTGTTTTATTCTGTTTAATTTGTTTGTGCACATTTGAGCTGTTTGGGCTTGTTAGATCTGTTTGATTTTGTTTATTTGTTTCTATGCTTTTTATAATTTTTCTATATCTTTATCTTGTAATAAATACTTAAAAGACAGAAAGCTTAAAGGTAATTTTTGATTTCTCTCAAGGAAATACTTTAATTTCCACCACACTGACTAGCTGGAGACTCCTCCAGTGACCCAAAAGGCACTTCAGTGGATGAATTGGTAGACACTGTCTCCACTGGGATCTGAGGGAGTGACACAAGCTCAGACTCATTCACAGAGAAAAACTCCCCTAGATGCATGCCTTTTCTCAGTACCATGTCTCGATCTGTAGGATTTAAATGTAGTTTCATAAACTTTGTTCAGGAACAGGGCCACGCCCAGAACACCGCTCATTTCCTCTGCACAGAGTATTTAAGCACAACGAACCCGTTCACTTCCTCTTCGACTCTTGTCTTCACATGACGTACGACAGACGCTCTCTAACTCAGCAGACGCTCCATCCCTACATCCCTCTACCCCCACCCCACATCCAGACGAGCAACGCTCTCTGACTCAGCTTTCATACGACTCAAGACAGAGAGCAACGCTCCATCCCTACCCCACATCCCCTCTTCCTCGACCCCTACGAGCAAACGCTCTCCGACTCAGCTTCAAGCTTTCATACGACGCAAGACAGACGAGCAACGCTCCCTGACTCAGCTTTCATACGCTTCAACTCGAGGCACGACAGACAAACAACATCTTAAAACCGCTTACCTTTCACAAAGGCAACCCTTCCGGACGACCAGCCATATCCTGAAGCTCCCTCTTTTTTTCACCATGCTCGTCGCTAGCAACTTCGGCTGCGTTTAGCCATCCACATTCCCCGCAGCCCTCGAGCCCTCGATTGAGTATTTAATTACATAGCCAGCTACTATGTTGCAGGTCCAGACGCTCAACCATGGCCTTCTTCAAACCCAGCACACGGTCTAAACACTCGGCTTTCCTCCACCAGATAAAATAAATAAATAGAAACAATAGATTAAACAAAATCCGAGCTAAACTGACACCAGTTCCTCTCCTCCCGAAACGGCATCTCCTTCCACGACGAACACAACACCAAGCCGGAAGACATCCAGCTTTTCACAGACGCAGCACCCTCGATCAGCTTCGACGGCTTCTACAGTGACAATCTGTCCCTGGCCGTGTGAATTCTCATCCCCCACACCTTCCTCCGCGATCTACGAAATGCATCCCATAGTCATAGTAGCCATTCATGGGCATGAACGGTCTATTAAAGACCATTGCCATCAACTCAGAATATAGCGCAGACCCCCCACTTCGGACCTCCTCACCTGCGGCATCCTCACCCTCAGCTCAGGTCATCCGTCTCCCTTCATGGACAAAGCATTAAAGTCCACGTTCTTGCCAGCTTCTTTCGCTGCTCCGAGTTCACCGCCTTGAACTCCATCCGTCCCGAGAGGCCACCGCATCAGACATCACATCCATCCTCCCGACACAGTTGTCTATCACCTCAACGCCACAAGACCAACCAATACGGTCCACCTCAACCCATCTACCTTTTCCGACCAGACTCGTACTCAAGTCTGTACGAACCCATCCGCGACTACTTAAGCTCAAGTTCAACCAGCCGAACTCCCTGCCAGATCCCCTGTTGCAGTCTCGGGCACCACCACTTTCGCCATATCTTGGGCTGATCCATAATACCCCCCGAGTTTACTCAGCGCTGACTCCACCGCTTCAAGCCAAGGAATTTCCGACCACATCCTCAAGATACGTGATTGTTGGCCTTCCCCCACGTACCTCTCACAAGTTCATTCCAACCCGAACGACACCAGAAATGCCATCGGCATCAGTCTTTATGGAGCTATCTTTGGGGACTCTGCACTGCCAGAGCTTCCGAAGAGACAGCCCCCAGCCTACAAGTCTCCGTTCCCGCCAGCCGCCGGACATCAACGGTCCCCCTTCGATCGCTAAACCTCCTTCCTACGAACCCTCCTCATTTCTTCTTCCTTACATCCCTTCATCCCTACCCTACATCCCTTCATCCCTCTACCCTACATCCCTTCATTCCTCTATCCCTACCCTACATCCCTCTACCTCTACCCCTCATCCCTTCATCCCTACCCCACATCCCATCATCCCTCTCCCCTACTCCCCTTCATCCCTCGACCCCTTCCGCTTCTTGAATCTAACAATCATTCCTCTATGCAATAAACCTCTCGAAACTCATACTGTTATTGGCGTGGTCCCTGTTAGTGAACACACGGGCGTAACTCCATCCTTCACCGAAGTCACTGTGTGCGCAACGAGACACTCGCTTTTACTCCGGAGGTCAGGCGGTAAGTAGCCCCCAAAGTCAGGCAGCTAAAAGTTCGGTGAGCTGTCTTCTTCACTTATCTGACGATGGTCTTTTCAGTAGGAAAGCAATTCCACCGCTGCCTCCAATGTAGCAGAGGGTTTATGTTGCGCCTATACTTTAGGATAATAATAAAATAACAAACACGGCACTCTGCATTCGGTGTCAAGATGGCAGCTACTTTATTCCTTGTCACACACACCTTCAGAACCTCTTTCCACTCTCTCTCTTTCCGTCTCCTTCACAATAAAAGCACAAAACACATATAGAGGAACCCTGCTTCTTAACATACTCAACATAATAGCTTACACACCTTTACTGGTTTAAGGTACATTCCCACCCTTTTATGCTCTTAAAAGACGTTTCAGCCTGGGAAAGAGGCCAAAAGTTGATTTTGTGAAAGTAAACATATTTTCAAAGATTTTCTTCAAAAAAGTGTCTCAGGACAGTTGAATTCACTGTTTCAAGATGTTTTCATTAGATTCTGATGCTTACACACCTTTACTGGTTCAAGGTACATTCCTAGCCTTGTATGCTCTTAAAAGACGTTTCAGCCTGTTATGGCCATAACTTCTGGACACAGGGAGAAATCGCCCCCCCCCCCCCCCTTGCAGCCATGTCCTCTCAATCGCCTCCAAAACACAACAGCAGGTTAAAGTAAAAATCAAATGGATTTATTATCCAAGAAGCATAAAAACAGATACAAACAGTTACAAACCGAATCACACAATTATTAACAAAACAAACCTATATATAAAATGAAATGTGAGATCCAATCCGAGCCACCCAGGAGGCTGGTATGCCTCCTCGGTGACCAGCAGAAGATCTGAAATCCCCCAGCGCTTCAAACCCTTTGTCCCCCCAGAGTTACATTCCTCAGCTCATCGATCAGCTCATTGATTGGCTGAAGTCCAACAAGCCCCACCTGGGCCTATGCCTCATTGTCTTGAGTTAACACCTCAGCCAGCCACTTTCACACAACCCCTGCTCCAGCACATTCCTCAAACCCCCTCTCACAGACACTTAATGACCAGACTCCTACAAGCAAATATACTGTATCACATTATATGCATAATTAGGAGCGCTTTAAAACTTAAATTCCTCACAATTCTGGGAAGAGGCCAAAAGTGGATTCTGTGAAAGTAAACATAGTTTCAAAGCTTTTCTTCAAAAAGCTGGCTCAGGACAGTAGATTTCACAGTTTCATGATGTTTTCATTAGATCCTGATGTTACACACATGTACTGGTTTAAGGTACATTCCCACCCTTTTATGCTCTGTTACCACTCCTGTAAAATTTGCCTAAAACGCCTAGCCAAGGCGTACTCAAAGTAAACTGACAGCTCTTATTGAACCATTGGGAGTACATGTATGGTTTTAGTCTCTATTGAAAGGCAACACTGAAGTTTCTTCACAAACAGTCAGAATCACTGTAAGTGCTACTAGCATAGAGCTAATGAAGCTACAACACACTGAAACAGAAGGTTTTTATTTCCACCTGGAAGTTTTTTTGCAAACAGATGCCTGCAGATAACTATAGCTGGGACGTATTAGCTGGAAAACACAATGGGACTATAGCATGAAGTCATAGGACCTAGCACACGTTCAAATTTGATAACAATACCACAGAAAAAGAATATTTTACACATTGTTTACTAAGAGTACGTCCACATAAAAGCACATTTGGAGACTCGTAGTAACCACGGCAAAATGCCTGGGCTACGATAAACTACGTGTCCAAAATTCAAACCATAGCTTATTTATGTTGATATATGGTTAACTATAACATATTTAACCATTGTCAACTTTTACAGATTCTTGAAAATTCTCAGTAACCACACTTTGCTCTTTATGATCAGTCTTAGTTAGTTGACTCACGGTGCTAGATCTAACTTCCAAAAGATTTTCCCAACATGCACCTTGTGAATCTGCATAGCGTTGTTTTCGTAATTTCATTGACTATACGAAGCGTGAGTCTCAAGACGATCGGTTGCAATTGGCTCGAGCTTTACCCAAAGCAAGAGAGGCGGGCATTGTCTTTCAAATCGGACTCTCGTTGGCTGTTCCAGAATGTGACCGGGCTATAGAAGCTCCCATTGGGTCACATTAGGTGTCAATCGAACCGTCAGCATGCAGCCGCCATTTTGAGACACAGACACCGGCAATGTTTACATGTAGGGAGATATGACTAAAAATACATAGAAAATGATCAATATCTGCCGGCTAATTTGAAATGATGCAACAGCCCTCCGTGGGTATTGATGGATGAAATTATGTGTTTTGGACAAAATCTTTTACTGGATTGGATCGTCTGGACCCTTAGCAATCTAACAAGACCGTTTTTGCCCGACTTTCATGGATGGGGGACACACTATGATTCATAATTGGTGAGTTACGTCGATATTTTAACTGCTTTTTTTTGGTTGGTGGTCTGACAGAAGCGTTGACTGTACCTGCTGTTGTGAGTATAAATCGAATTAAAAGAACCGTAGCTTTCTAAAGAGATATCGCATTAGTACTACCTTTTAAAGAGCCGTTCTGTACATGAGACAGATGTACACTAAACACTCAGACGGCCCGCGGGCGTCTGAGTGTTTAGGGAACAGGTTTTCAAAGAGTGTGAAGGGAACAGGTTTTCAAAGATTTTCTTCAAAAAAGTGCCTCAGGACAGTTGATTTCACTGTTTCATGATGTTTTCATTAGAATCTGATGCTTACACACCTTTACTGGTTTAAGGTACATTATCAGCCTTTTATGCTCTTAAGAACAGACTCCAAAGTACACAAGTCCGTACTTGGTATTGAGAAAGGCCCCTTGTCTTGTTCCTTTTTCTGTTTTTTGAGTTATTACCTAAATATTAGCTTTTAGCGTTCGGCCTTTTTTTTCTTAATTTATGTACATTAGTACGTTGGTGAATGTGTGCGAGCAACAGCGTCACTGCAATGTGTTGGTGAACTGAGCTTACTGGAGATGTGAGTTAGCTGTTAGCCCTCAAAAATGTCAGTCTATGTTAAAAAATGAAAGACTGATACAGAGTGTAGAGTTTTTAACAAAACATGGACTTCTAAGTATTTATTTACTGAAGTCAAAAGTAAAGCCGTGTGCTTAGTTTGTGGAGAACAGATCGCAGTGTAAGTAAGGATTACAATTTGAAACTCCATTACGAGACGAAACACTCGGAGAAATACTAAAACCTGACTGATGCAGAGCGGCATGGAGGCTTTGCTAGATAAGCTGTTAAAGCAACATGCTCAGAAGATGTTGCTTCTCTTTGGATCGACTTACATATGTGAACAAAATTCTCCGTGATGAAGTTGAAATAATCCAGATCCAGATCCTCTCTCACTGACCATCACCTGTCAGCTGTCCTTCACATCTCACCTCACACATTCAACCTGACTTCAGACTGGGTAGTTAGGAAGGGTTTGAAAAACTATAATGTGCAAAGTAACTAGTAACTAAAGCTGCCAGACAAATGTAGTGGAGTAAAAAGTACAATATTTCCCTCTGAGATGTAGTAGAGTGGAAGTACAAAGTTGAATAAAATGGAAATACTCAAGTGAAGTACCTTGAATTTGTACATACAGTACTTAAGCAAATATACTTAGTTACATTCCACCAGTGATCATGATATTTACTCTTACCACTCACAGCTTATCAAAACCATACAATTTACTGTACAAATTTATTGGGTCAAGCCTTTTGGACCCCACAATATTTTTGGACCCCACACTATGACTGTGCTTCCATGTGTCGGGCCTCACCATAATAAACATAAGTACACACACACGTTACTCTGCTGACTGACCCCTGACCTCCTAATTGTGTCTCAAATGAGCCTGACTGCCTGATCATGTTCACACACATTTTATGATTGATATATTATTAGGGACTCCCAAGCTCCCCAAAAATGGGGTGAAATATTTTTTACCCCCCAAAATAAAGTCATGCCATAGAGCAGGGGTGGGCAATTATTTTTCCCAAGCCACATGAGAAGCAGGGACTGTTGTGGAGGGCCGGACCAATAGACTGAACTCAATCCTGCTCAATATTATTCCACCTCTTTATAAAAAGCAGTATGTTGTATGGTTTTGATGAGCTGTGAGTGGTAAGAGTAAATATCATGATCACTGGTGGAATGTAACTAAGTATATTTGCTTAAGTACTGTACTTATGTACAAATTCAAGGTAGTTTACTTGAGTATTTATATTTTATTTAACTTTGTACTTCTACCCCACTACATCTCAGAGGGAAATATTGTACTTTTTACTCCACTACATTTGTCTGCCAGCTTTAGTTACGAGTTACTTTGCACATTATCATTTTTCAAACCTTTCCTAACTACCCAAACTGAACAACAGAGTATAAAGGAGTTAAAATGAGCTCCACCTAAAACATCTGCAGCAGGAATAATCCAAACAACATATACATTTGTAATATCCATATATAATAGTAGAACACTGACGGGGATCATGTTTTTGCAAAATTAGTACTTTTATTACTATAACTATTACTATACAAATTACCTCTTTCTGTTTTTCAGTTCAGTGCGAGAAATCTAGTCTTTGTTGGGCTTGAACAAGTGCACTAAAGTCAGGCTGAATGTGTGAGGTTGAGATGTGAAGGACAGCTGACAGGTGATGTCAGTGAGAGAGGATCTGTATCTGGATTTGTTCAACTTCATCACGGAGAATGTTTGTTCACAGATGTAGGTCGATCCAAAGAGAACCAACATCTTCCGACATTTTTCCCCGTCAGATTTTTTGGACAACCATCGGTTGTGACACATGCCAGTTTGTCCTATTTCAGTCCCAGCATGCATCTACCTCCATGAACAGATCACTCCCCGTCGTCGTCTCTTTTATTGACTGCATTGCTGCACAGGCTGACATTTTTGAGGGCTAACAGCTAACTCACATCTCGGGTAAACTCAGTTCGCCAACACATTGCAGTGCTGCTCACATACTTTCATTAACATACGTAAATTGAGAAGAAAAAAACCAACAAAAGTCGCCTTCAAAATAAAAGCAATGCAGCTCTATTCTGTGCATGATGTACACTTATTTACGTTTTATTCCTAATTTCCCAATGACCTCCCGCGGATGTGGCCCCCGGATGGCCCCCGGATGGCCCGCGGGCCGTACAATGCCCAGGTCTGCCATAGAGGGTTAGGGAGGATCAGTTGTCACTGCTGATGGCATGGCAGTGAGGGATCATTTCAGTGTTGCTGTGCTAGATGGTTATGCACCTGAACAGATGAAATATAACGAATGAATGGTATATGTGTGTTTTTTGACACAGTACTGTGTACTATGGCTTGAACAGATTAAGGTAAGGTACATTGGTATGCACCAATTTAAGGTGTAAATGTCTTTATCTTTTACAGGAGAACACAAAATTCAGGTGGCTGATGACAATTCAAAATATAAAAGGATACAGTAAGGCATTCTCTATTGTTATCAAATATTCATTCTCCTGTCGATTAACTTCTCTCATTTAATGTTATCATTGCTGAGTCAGCACACGTGCAGTCATTTTAGTCAGTTTACTCTTCTGTCCTCACTTGTGAAACCTCTTTTAATGTGCATGTGGCACCGGTTCATATCAATGAAACATTTATTCTTTTTAAATTAACTTATAAATCCAAAAACTTGAATAGCTCATAATAAAGCACAATATTTTAACAAAAAATATAATCTGCTCTATAGTCTGCTGTGCATTATGTTATTGCTCTGCTGATATGGTGGTATCCCCTTCAGATGCAGGCAACAGTTCATATAATAATAATAATGTGATGCGATGATGATGCCAATTAGTTTGCTCAGCTATTGGTGGGGACAATTCTGTCCTCCATGTCTTACTGCCCATATGCAAACCTACGTTGTTGAGTATAAGGGTGAGACTGTGTTGTCTGTAAAGCAATAAGAGAACAGAAGACCAGAGACCTGGAGCTGCTAATCTAATATACAGTATATGTTACACTGGAGCTGCAATAGTGTGTCACTAATACTACAGTGATGCTAAGTGCATCTGTGAATCATATTAGCATGGGCAAAACTTCACACAGTCCAGCTGGCTGCTACAGCTTTGAGGCCTGAGCACGTTGAGGCCTGAGCACCACCTCACTTTTCCCAGTAGGGCCCCTTTTCTTTCTCTAAAAGAAATATGGTATAAAAATGCAATAAATACAAGAGAATGATTGGTATCCAAATAATTCACATTTCATTGCTTTTTGTACGTAGTTTTTCAAAAAATAAATATTTAAACATATTTTATGTTTGTTACGATTTTCTGTCTTTGTCAGTTACATATTGAACAGCACATATTCTGGGTTACATTTCCTTAAGTGATGATTGTTGAACTGGTAAGAGATAAATTATGAAAACGCAAAAAAGTGCGACTTATCCTGAATCTGTTTCCTCAGTTCCTCAGAGTATGAACTCCAGTTAAACCAATGACAGCGTCTCGACCTTTCTGCCACTACAAAAAGAAAAACAAGGTCAACTTGTTGTTTCCAAAGCTTCCTCAGTGGGTTGAGTTCAGTTGTCATGGAGATTGTTGAGTCTGATAGGAAGGCTATGGCTGAAAGCTTTGAACAGCAAGTAAGTGGACGAGGAATTTTAACCTCCTGTGTTCTTATAGCACCAAATGTGAGCTTCTCTAACACTCCACCCCCTGGTTATGGTTTCATTTAAAGGGAAAAGCCCATTTTCAAAATCCATCAGTCCACAAATATTACATACATGAACATCTCTTTCCCAAATCCCAAAACTCAAATGTGTGATGTCATCAAGTATAGTGTGGTAGTGCTCCATAGATAATGAATTAGGAAAGATGTTCTAGACGACACAGAGCACCCACAGATATGTTCTGAGTATATGGGGACATTTCACTAGGATGGAATATCCTATACCCAAATGAGCCATTTAGGTATAAAAAAAGAAAACAACACAAAATCAGCCATTCGTTGTGGAGCAGCTTGATGACATCACCAGTTTGAGAAGTATTTCTCTGGTTTTGAGCTTTGCGAGAGAGTAGGTTCACAAACAATAAATGAACCTTCCTAGGCCATATAAAATAACAAATGAAACTGTGCTGTTGCCAGCTGCTGTTAGAAATCAACAATGAAGGATTTGATGATTGAATGTCATCACATCTGTTAAGGCTAGATCTGTTGCTCTCGTCCTCACACAGACAGAGAAAGACTTCACTAGTCATTGTCAAACCTTTGATTAATCAGTCATGTAAATGATCGATGATTGATTGCAGAAGTCAGATTAAAGAGACGAAGGTAGAGTATGAGCCAAATGTTCAGAATATTGCTACAAACAGAAGAACACTCCCTCCTCCACACACTGCAGAGGACAACTCTATGACTGTGTGTCCCTCTGAGCGGAGGGACAGCGAGTTACAAGACTCTGCGTGGCTGTCAGCTTTACAAACACAACATGAGTGTGGATCCCAAAGCTCACTCAGTTCTTCCTCCAGTGACCCACAAACTGATCCCTCATGGCTTCATAACCAGAGAATGACACAACATGAAATCAAACAGTATTAGTAAGTATTATCATATAAATAATGGAGGTGCCTAAAAAGGAATACTCCAGTAATTTAGTATTTCAATTCCATGAAGTTTCTCAAGATTTACTTTTTACTTCAGTATATTTTGCCCTGAGAGGCAAGAAAAAAACATTCTGGTGATCCATTTTGTCAGTGTGAGCTAAACAGTGTTCTCTCCTTACCTTTTGTTTTTTGACAGTAATGTTATAGAACTTGCTAACACATAATATGTACCTTGTGTTGAGAGTGTGTGAAGAAATTAAAACTTGTCTCGTAGAAAACATAAATGCTTTTCGTGCTATTTAGGCAATTCCAAACCGGACCCTCTCAATGAAACATTCATCATGTCTACACAGATTGCTTTCAAAGCAGCTCATTTGTTTTTCCAGTACAAAAGATAAAAGAGTGTTCATGGTGTCGGGTCGAGCACTGGGCTCTGTGCAATGGAAAGAAGAGGAGGAAACCGAGCTTTGGAACCCACACTCAGTGATTTCACTGAGGAGTTCATATTCTCTGGTGGATGATGAGCTCGTCAGTGAGATCAACTTTGACAGGTTTTCACTGGATCAAAGTCTGTATGCTCTACAGCTCCTCCGTGGTAGAGGTCCTGATGCAATCCTAAACCCATGAAACCCCAACCAACAGACTGGATCAGTGTCAGGTCAGTCATTCCAGTGCCCCTTAGATCCTGGACCACTCTACTTGGTGCTGTGTCTGTATGAATGCAGGAAGCTGCCACGGTTCGACCCGTCTGCTGTAGTTCAGTCAACCTATCACCAGCTGGCTTGACCTCAACCACATCCTGTTCTCAACAGAGTTTTAGTGAAACAAAAGGTCACTTGGGGACCAACATTTGAATGTTGCTATGAATGTGCTCACCCAAGTCACTGCGCTCTCTACTGTCATCTGTCAATAACACGTCAAAAAGAGTGTTTGAAGTTCACATTTGCTTTATCCGTATTAATTAGATGCACAAATTTAACAATCACAAACATTTCAGCTGATGTGCTCTTCAGTATGCAGGCTCAGTGACTGTCACAGACCAAAGCAAGCAGTGTCACATATGCAAAGTTAGAACTCATCAAACACCATCATAGAAATAGAAGACGCAGAGCAGATTACAAGGAAACGTGGGATTACACTAAAAGCTGCCCTGTTGGGTTTTGTAGTATACAAATTAAAGTTATGTTGACATTCACCAAAGTTGTGTTTGAGCTTGAACACATGTGATGAATACATTCTCCTTTGATGAAACCATTCACGTGTACTGCCTCTGCTGGTGCATTGCAGCATTTCTCGGCACATTACTGCCACCTGTAGAATAGTGACATCATTGACAGCACTGTGTATGTCGTCACCCTTGTCTGTGTGACCTCATGCACGTGCACGAGAGAAATTAGACGGGGACAAAAAAACTCCAGAGGGAAACACTAATACAACTGAAAAAACAAATGGAAAAATTGGGATTTAAAATAGGATCAGATACTCCATAAACTATCTTTAAGTTTCAATTTATTATTTAAATCAAAAAAAAAATTGTATGTCTTGTGTTTTATTCATCTATTTTAACTCCATTTTCTCTGTGTTCGACTTCTATGACAGTGTTTGGTTTATTGTAACTCTAGATCAGACACTGATATGATAGATATGATAAATGTGAACTTCAGAACACATTTTTTCCCTCTGAGTTTCATCATATTTGTATCAACGGAGGTATGACCAAATGTTATAATTAATACACAGCCTACATTATAGACTACATCACAGACTTAATGAAAAAAAAAGAGAATCTCATATTTCCATGGAGAAGCAAAAAACCAACATAGCAAATTGGACAAAATAAAAAGTAAAAATAAGAAATGTCACTTTCTCGTTGATGTTAAAATGTTTCTTATGAGATTCTATTCATGTTATAAAATGATATTTTTCATGTTAGTCACTACACATTGTTTTAAGAACAAACTTTTCATGTCATAACATCTTGTTTTATCAAAAATCATTCTTGTTATAACACAAAATCAACAAATCTCTTTAAATCAAGAACAGTTTGTCCTTATAACATGATAAGGATTGTATAACCAGAATTTTCCTCACATTCATATATGTCATTAACAAGAAACATATCATGTTATGAGATGAGAAGGGTCTAGTTCACACAAGATAATGTTTCTGAGCCAAAATGTGTTTGTCATGTTGGCAGCAGGACTCTAGTTTTGGCTCAGGTCGGTAAGTCAGGGGTCCTTTCCAGGATTGGGGTCAGGTTTTGGTACCTGAAGACCTCTACTCCATGGTATGTGATTAAAAAAGCACTGATGATAAAGTGTGTGTGTGTTTGACAATATTCACAGTTGATTGGCACCATTTTTTTCAGCAGCAGCTTCGGTTCTGAAAATGTCCGAGCTGCTCTCCCGTCTCTGGCTCGTTTCTGCTGGACTAGCAGTTGTGGCGAGACGCTCCTGCGAGTCCGTCCAGCCGCCTCTACTGACAGGCCGGTCCTCCTCTGTCCTGCCTCGCTGAGGCTGGGCATCCGAACAACAAGGCACTGGCAAACCCTGACGCTGAAGGAAGAAGGGAGCAACGGCCCCCCATTTCCAGGACCTTGTCCACCGCCTCCAGCGTCCGGATGTACAATCAGCTGACACCTGCTGTCCAATGGTCGCTCAGGAGGAGGAGCCCCGCCGTGATGTCCTGTGTAGCTCTGAGTGTCAGGGCCAGAGAGAACGTGAGGTGGAGACCACTTCGTCCAGAAGGAGACTGAGCGTAGATGTGCAACTTAAACATAAACACAAACGTCTGTATCCCTGAAGATTGCTTAAATGAGATTTGGCACACAGTGGCACTACATCATGGGTGGGGGTGGGGGGTTAAACAGATCACAGTGTCCTGCAGTCTCCCTGGATCCACACTCCCTTTTGTAGATCCCTCACATTGTGGAATACCTGGCACCAAACAACCAAGAGAGAATATTAAAAACAGGTTAAATCAGGACAAATCCATTGTGTGGGATGTTGGGGACACTTTACCAGTGCAAAGCAGCTTTAATCTGATGGATGCTCTGGACACGATCTGTTCACTTCAAACCACTCATCGATGCAGCTGAGTAAGGAAGAAGAGTGAAACACAAGGACAGATAATTGTACAGTAGTTCTCATCAAAACTCCAACATGTTGGATCTGGTGACATCTAGTGGTGACCACCCTTCATCACTAGATGTCACCAGATCACCAAATCAAGTGTTTTTCCTTCATCATTCCCTGACAATGTTTTTGTGGTGAGCTGCGTTGGAGGGAAAAAGTAAAGCAAGAGAAAGAAACATTCTTACCCTTTATGGTAGATACAGAGGCAGGGCAGGCGAGCGATGGTGTCTCCCTGCACCAGCTCCTCCAGGCATATTGCACATTCTCCTGCATCCTTGGTCAGGACGTCCTCTGTAATATGAAAGTAGGTTACACACAAAGAAACTGCAGCAAATCATGATATATATGATACATGTTTCTGTATGTTTAAGTTGTAAAACCATCAACCAGCCAGGACGGCAGATGAAAATTAGCCTGCACAGCTAAATCTGGCATATTATGATAATTAATGAGCATTGTCCCTTATTAAATAAAATACACATAAACATGTGACCTTCATTTGTCTTAGTTTAACTTAAGTTTTTTTGTGCTTCTGTTTATTCAATTTTTCTGGAGAGGTATACCGTTTAACAGTCACTGTTCTACTGTATTATTATTACTATTATTGTCATCTTTGGTACGGAAAGTTATTTTTGTACGAGACTAGTAAAGTTTTTATTTTATTTGTGCTATTTAGTTTGAATTGATTTATGTGAAGACATTTTTTTTAAATATATAATATATATATATATAAACCACAAAAAAGTAAAGAAAATAGTTGTTTGCTGCTATATTAATGCTCTGAATCCCGTATATGGAACATTTAAAATATAATATTTTCCTGTAGATGGTAATTCAAATGAAAACAGTTTATTGCACGCAGGAATTCATTGCAATCGTCCCACTAGATTACAATATCTTGTGTGCAAAGTTCACCTGTGGTCAGTGTTAGAGAAAGCTCACGTGTTCCTCTGGTGACTATGAATATACACAGCAATATTCATGGCAATCTGTTGTTGACACTCATAGGTGCAAAAGCAACCCAGAATTCCACCTGTGCAACCAGCCATGATGTGTATAATATATACATGTATAGAATGTATACAATATACATGTATAGAATAAGATAAGTTTGTAATGCATATAAAAAAAGTATATATATACATGCATAACTTTATAGTGTGATTAATCTATGTGCAGCATACCAGGCTGTTCTAACTATAACTATGAAGAGTCAGGTGATGTATTATAAAGAGAAAATCCCCACAGAGAGTGGACTTTCACCAGGGAGACTGGTCATGTCCCAAGTGAAACCAAAAGTCAACTTCCATACTTCAGCAACACCACTTCAGTACGGATTGTAACCCAAACCACCATCTTCTCCTAAACCTACCCAAGTTTAGTTGCTCAAACCCTGAAGCGGCTTCCACAGGCGCACTGATGCTCGTGTTGCTGGACATTTGTAGGAAAATGTATGAAAAATAACAAAACATGTTTTCACAAGATATCATTCAGTCATATGAGGATACGTTAATTATAGACACATTATACAGTAATAATACAGTAGTGTGAATATATAATACAAATAAAAAGATTACTATGATATAGGATAAAATATATATAATTATACAAAAAAACACAATAACACTAAGCGGTAGTAAGATGGAGTAACATGCTTGTGTTGGACTTATAGTACTTCCTTAGTAATACTACACATAGTATACATAAGAATACAGGTGTACTGTTGTAATTGTCTCCACTACTACCTTCATATCTTTCATGCATACCCAAGTTGTAATTCTGTTATTACCAAAATATCCCTGAAGGCAGCATTGATGTGTTGGCTCACTTTGAAATATTTTCCTGTATGTGTTACTGCACTCAATCTGGGCTGAATGGCCAGCTGGAAAACTAAACCTCTGTATCCCTTCTGTGTGTGTGTGTGTTAACACTCAGCAGTTCTCATCTTTTCCTGCTATGCATAGCATTGGTCCGGGTCTAAAGTGAAAGTCAGAGTATGCACCATTAAACCCATCACCTGCAGCAAAACACACAGTCATTAGAACTGTCCTTATGTAACAGTGGATTAACCCACATAGGCCCAGAAAGCTAGTTATTATGGGCTGCAGCACAGCTCAGCTCGGCTGAGGGGGAAACATCTTTAATGACCTGTGCCGGTTCAATCATTCATGCAGTCAGACAGACAGATTGAGAATAATTATACTGATGTATGCTGCAGATACTCGCTTTGTTATTACTGTTTTCTTTCGTTGCTGGCCATTATTGTTCTCAGTAGTGTCATAACCCAGCTCCTAGGCCATGACAAATACGGACGAGACACAAGGGATGGTGATAAAGTAAAGTATTTATTTTAACTAAATAAAGAAGTAATTACCTTTGTGAAGTGTGTCAGTCAGTAACATCAGTAATGTGAACGTGGATGCGTGTGAGATGAAGTGTGGGGTGTTGTCAGAAACCAAAGACCAAAACCAAAATATAACGGGCAGCCACTGGCAGAGATCACTCCACGTACGCCGGAGAAAGACCAGGGCAGAGCAACACTGGAGCAGGGCTTTTATGCTCCAGGACCAGGTGCTCTGCATCAGGTAATCAGCCACGACTGCTGTTAGAGGCCGGGCCGTCACAGTAGCTACACACACACACTGGAGGATACGGTGAGATAGGACGCACGTCTGTGGGTTCACATGCAGTGACACTGGCACAAAATTACTTTTTCTAATTTACAATTATTGCAAAAAGAACAGCTGGCTGAGCCCAATCAAATTTAACTCTAGAGTATGTTATTTTTTCATGTCAATAATATTGTTTATGTCATTCATGCGTGCAGTGAGTCAGCAGGAGGTCAGGTGGCTTGGCCAGGAGAGAGGCTGTAACGCACATGTGATCAACCTGTTCAGCCTGTGTGACCAGTGAGCAACTTTCACTGGAATGAATGGGGCACCATCTTTTAATGTGTTTGATGCCCAGGAGTTAGCTTAGCATAAAGACTGTATTTTTAGGTTATGCCATCTGTTTCAGTCTTTATGCTAAGCTAGGCTAATTGCTTCCTGACTGACTGATAATCCTTCCATCTCACTCTCAAAGCAATTCAATATATCATCTGTATCTCACGTATTTCTATTCACATTGGTGTCTTTGTACATTGACACTGATTGTGCAACCAACTTCTGGTAGTCACAGAGGTTTAGGTGGTTCTATGCTCCAAATGTGACATTAATGTGGGCTTCTTTGTAGCCATACGCTGAGTGTCTTCACTCTAGTTTTGGAACACGCTTTGTCCACTTGGCGTTTCCCCTAACTATTTTAGCGGTCTATTTTGTCCGCCATTTTCGTAGCTTCCTCTTGGACGCATGCTTACGATCTGACAGCTGGTTACTTTGTACGTCATTGATGCCAAGAAATGTCCCACACATTGCAAAATCAGAAAATAGGTCAGAGTCAGAGGGCAGGGTCTCTGCAGATCCAGACACCACCACAAACTTCTGTCAGATGTGATGATTGAGAAGTATTATTTTTGTATGAGTCTACAAATTGTTTATTCTGAAAATCCTACTCATAAAGAGATGCCAAACCTTCTAGTTTCATGTACCATTAAATATTGTCTCTGTATTCAGCTGGAAGATATATTTTAAAAAAACATTTTGGCAACCCTGATCAATAGCTAGACTACAGACAACAGTTTAAAATATCTCTCCAGCAGGGGATCAGCAAAGAGCTTTTACTGCAGCGGGCTGATCGCTGAGCTGTAGTTTCCTGTCTATGGTGTTTACTAGAATGAACAACTGGGCTCTGGCAGCGTCATCAGTCTGTTTCACAGCAGGTTGTAAATCTGAAACAGGGTCGTGAAAAATGTCATGCTGCAGAATGCGGCTCTCTGGAAACATGCAGACAGGGGGCTGTGATGTTGTGTCCACGTGATAGCTGCTGTTTGTGTGTGTCTGGGTCATGAACCAGCGCTGGATATATTTAGGTGTAAATAAACAGCACTACAAGGCCAAACCACAAGTCCAATTGACTGAGGTGTGGGGAAGTTTCACCTGGATCTTTGCTGTTTCTGCTGTGCAGGTTTCCAGCAGTAGCATTCTGATTGGCTGTGTCAATCATTAACAAATGATGTCAGTGACAGATTGTAAGAGGTCTTTGGTGGCAAAAATAATCTGTTCTGTCTTTTCACAATGTTGATACTTGACATAAAAAACGTCAAATTAGACAAGAAAAAACATTACTCAATAGCATGCAAAAAAAGATTAGACTGTTGATGTATTGCACAAGCTGAAGAGAGAGTGTGTGTGTGTGTGTGTGTGCTATAGTAGAGGGCAGTCTTTGCATGCCTAAAAGCAAACAACTGAGAGGAACATGAACATGCTGATTACAGTCCTTCAGGGTCATGTGAGCCAATGTGTGCATGTGCGTGTGTGTGTGTGCAGGCAGTCAGCAGGAAGGCCTGAGCGGGTGATTATCTTATTAGAATGGCCACAAACACCACGGAGCAGCTGTGATCACGGTCAAGTGACCATGGTGTGGGGACACATGCACATCCACACCGCTCAACAAGTTCACATGGACTGTGTTGTTTGTTGACCCTCATCTTTACACCACATGCCTCCTATTTAAAGACAGTTTGAAGGACTCAGTCTCATCAGGAGACATGTATATATAGTATGTCAAGGGACACGCTGGAGGGCACAAAGGAGGTCTGCACACTTTTAGTGTTGCTCTTCCTTCATGAACAATGGCCAAGGATTGAGGAATCTCTATGAGAAATAAACCATATTTCTTAACAGTGTGCAGACCTCCTTTGTGCTCAACAGTTACGTTTGTGTCTTTTGTCTGAGTATTTTTGTCAGGATGTGCACACTATTGGTCCCTCTTCAAAAGACATGTTGGATACAAAAAATATTTAAACAAGGCTAGGAGTTTACAGCCATGCAGAAGGATGTAGACCGTGGGTATAAGTTGCCGTGTGTCTCAAGCGGATTGCCCTCACCTTCCACTATCCATATGGTAAGGGCACCATTGCTGCATCCTGGGCTTAGTGCCACCCTGCGATTGTGATTGGTTTAAATAAATACAAACAAGCTCGTTTTCTTTTCTTCCCTATTGCAGAAGGATAATGTGTGGAGTCGGACCTTTCTTCAGCACTGACACGGCGCTGTGGAGAAAGGTCTGCCGATGTGAGACTAGCAGCCATGGTAGCGGCTCTGTGACACAGTACTTGCACATAAATAAATACTTGCACATCTTAGTTTATCGTGTTAGCACGCTAACATTAGCTAATTAGTGCTAAACATTAACTACAGCCGAAAATGTCATTCATTTTGCTGGTATTTGGCAGTGGTGTATAGTGACAAAGTAGAAATACTTCGTTACTGTATTTAAGTCGTTTTTTTGGATATCTGTACTTTACTTTACTATTTATATTTCTGTTGACTTTTAATTTTACTTCACTACATTTTGCAAAGAAAACTGATGCTTTTACTCCGATACATTTCCCCTGAAACCTTCGTTACTCGCTACAAAATCAAATCTATCTTTAAAAAAAAAATGAATCATGAGACCAACGTCAGGGACTGTGGTGGAACACAGACTGCAAGCAAGCAGGTTTGGCGAATCAGTGGTCCTAGCTTGCAAGTTAAATCATTGGTTAATCACGTTAATGCGCAATTGCAAACAAGTGCTCTCAAAGCCGCGGCGTTTTGATTCCCAGTGATGCCCAGGATGCTATATGCTATAGCTAGCGAGCGACTACATGACACTCTACGATGACTGATTTCATGACGGAAGCAGAAATGGAAGCACCTGCTACTCCCGGAACAATCTACGGTGGTGACGAAGACCAGCACCCGTGGATCGCTGACGAGTTAGTGAGCTGAGGAAGTGTTGACAGTTGTGAGATTTTGTTGATTTGAGTCATCTTAGCTATAATCATTGCAGCACTAGTTGGCTAATGTTAGCTAACTTAACGTTAGCTAGCCACCACAACATAGGATTGACAGCAGCCGCGAGAGCGCGGCATTAGGGAAATCCTTCCCAGCTGTGCGCAAGCTGTCTGTGAAGCTGAACACACCTCTACCTGCCTCAGCGGCCTGTGAAAGGCTATTTAGCATCGCAGGACTAGTCTTCAGCCCAAGAAGAGCGAGACTGAATTCTCGCAATTTTGAAAACCAACTTCTTTTGAAGATGAACAGGACATTTTTCAGTTTCAAGTAATGACTGGGTTGTTACTTTTGGTGCTGCTTTAGTATTGATCATGTTTTGATATTTGAGTCATTTTGTGGATGATCAGATGGAGTTATGATGGTAGCAGTCGCCCAATTGCAGATTCAGCTTGAGCAAAACCTTTGCCTATTGTGTTCAAATCAGGCCCATTGGAGTTTACAAGGCAGGTGTCCTTTCTCAAAACACTGACCTGATGCATCAAGTGGATATTTTTTTCTGAACACAATATTATGCATTTGCCCTCTACATCCTCTAGTCAGATGAGCATACTTATAAACGCACTGTTACAACTCCTTCATAGTGTCATATTGCTTTTCGGAGAATTATGATGATAAGTTCATAGTAGATGCAAAAGTATACTTTTGTACAATATATTATGTTGAACATTGTTGCTCCTGGATGGATCACAGCCAACCCAATTATTTTCAACACAGCTCCATGTCCTTGGTCATGGTGGCCACAGCACTTAAAAGAATAAACTTCATAATTCTCAAAATTCTGACCCTTTGCTTTTTTTATTAACAGCATTTACTTGTACTTTTACTTTCAATACTTAAGTACATTTAATATCAGAAAATTACTTTTGATACTTAAGTACTTGGACATAACTATATGGAATCATCAATCAACTATGGGTTTATTTATGTTCAGAGCACAAAGCACTGGGTCATAATGCATACATTTTGTCAAACACAGATATGACATGGACACACCAGAGACGCAGTCGTCTGCTGTACTGATGGTTGTTAAGTACTGAGTTAACTAGTGCGCATGCGTGTAACGCAGTTAGTTCTAGAAGAACGGAAGATGTGGCGGTCGCTTTATCGCTGACGGGAAGAGCGAGGGATAGTGCACTAGAAATTGCCGCAGTGGATTTGAACGACGATGAAGGAATGAATGTACTTCTCACGAAATTGGACGCTGTGTTTTTGAAAGAGGAAACGGATCGCCAGTACGAGGCGTACACAGAGTTTGACCGGATCACAAGAGAAAATGGCGTCTCCATGGTCGATTACATTGTCGAGTTTGAGCGCCGGTAAAACAGAATACGTAAGTTCAAGATGGAGCTTCCAGATGCTGTGTTAGCTTTCAAGCTACTTGATACTGCAGGACTTAATGTTAAAGACAAACAATTAGCGCTTACCGCGTGTCCAAACCTTTCGTTTGCAACATTACATGCTGCAAGGAGAGCATTTAAAGAAGCTGAGTCCTCTGAAAGGATCCAAAGAGCCCTTCGTAAACAACTGCGGCCCATTGATGACCGATACGAAACAGGGGACAAAGTATACTACAAATGGGTGGATTGTACACAATGGAAAGGTCCAGGTGTGGTCATCGGCCAAGATGGTGCAGTGATATTTGTGAGGCATGGTGGCACTTACGTTCGCGTACATCACTCCAGGCTTAGAAACGTAGAGAGCCCACAAGCAGTGCTGGGAGAAAGGGACATTCAGCTGGAAGGGACTGAACATCATACAATATTACCAGAACCTGGCTTTAATGAGAATAACAACACTGAAAATGAAAGTGAGGAAAGGACGCCTACAAATGGTGAGGATAACAGTGAACCCCCTCACACACCAAGACAGCCAGAAGGAGGTAGCCATGGTCAATCTGACACATCATAGAACAACTCAACCACAACTTGTGAAGGCCTTAGTCTGAAAACTGGACAGGTAGTTACATACACAGATAGTGAGTGGCCAAGCACACACTGGAAAAATCCTCAGCAGGGCAGGAAAAGCCACTGGGACATACAAATACTGGTATAATTTGGAGTACATTGAGCCTGAGGAAATTTCTGGCACTACCGGTTCTGTTGACTTAGGACGAGTACACAATCTTCAAGTGGTCCCATCTGAGCATGTCGAGTTAGGTGCTAGCCATCCTTACGAAGACATACTTATTGTGAATGATGATGCCTTCATGTCTGCCAAACACAGTGACCTCAGCAACTGGAAAAATAATGATGTGTTTGAAGAGGTGAAAGATGAAAGCCAGAAATGCATCTCTACGAGGTGGGTGTGCACACTCAAGGAGACACCTGATGGTGTTGTACCTAAAGCGAGATTAGTTGCAAGAGGCTTTGAAGAAATGAACACTCAGGAGCTCCCTAAAGACTCACCTACATGTGCCTCGGAGTCTCTAAAAATGATTATGGCAGTGATATGTCAAAAGAAATGGCAGCTAAACTCTATGGACATTAAAGCAGCCTTTTTACAAGGCAAAGAGTTAACCCGAAAATGTCTATATCCGTCCTCCCCAAGAAGCTCAGAGCAAAGGAATTCTATGGAAGTTAAAAAAGTGTGTTTATGGCCTAGCAGATGCTTCTCTGTATTGGTACAACAGAGTGAAAGACACTATGCAGCAGTTGGGAGCTACTGTGTCACAAGTTGATCCAGCAGTGTTCTACTGGCTGGATGACTCCTACAATGTGATGGGACTCCTTGATTGTCACGTGGATGATTTCATCTGGGGTGGTTCACAGTCATCCCTCACTTAAAAGTTGCTTTTCAAGTTGGACGTGAAGAGCACAACAGCTTCAGCTACATTGGAATGGAGGTTCACTCTTTAGAGTGAAGTGCAACAAAGTATCTACATAAAGAATCTACAACCCATTCCTGTGGACCCCAACAGAGCCACACAGCGAGAGGCTCCTCTAACAGACACTGAGACTGACATGTTAAAGTCGAAGATTGGCCAAATATTGTGGGTAGCAAGGCAGAGTAGACCCGACATAATGTGTGACATATCCATCCTAGCATCAAGTATAAAGCATGCTACTGTTCAGACTCTGCACTCTGCAAACAAACTGAAATCAGAAGAGGTGATCTTGAGGTTTCAGCACTTGGGAAAAGACAGCTCGCTGAAACTAGTGGTGTTCAGCGATTCCTCGATGGGAAACCTTCCAGACGGAGGCACTCAAGGCGGACACCTGGTCATGCTTATGGGAGAGAATGGAAGATTTTCACCCATATGCTGGCAGTCAAAGAGGATCAGGAGAGTTGTCCGAAGCACCTTAGCAGGAGAGACTTTGGCACTTGCAGATGGCATTGACGGTGCAGTCTTTTTGGCTACACTCTACTCAGAACTTACCACAGGTAATTTGCCCATTGTGTGTGTAACGGACAATCACTCTCTTCTTGATGCTGTCAAGTCCACCAAAACAGTCACTGAAAAGAGACTCCGCCTCGAAATCAGCAGCGTCAAGGAGCTTGTCCACTCTGGGACCATCCAGCAGATTATGTGGTCAGCCTCCAAGGAACAGCTCGCTGACTGCTTGACTAAGAAGGGGACATCTGCACTTGTTCTGCTGAGGGCTCTCAGCGAAGGTGTATGGCAACTTAAAGGCTAAACGAGCTAATCAACAAAAGCCTTACTACCCTCAAACTCTAGTCATTAAAGTTGCAAGTTTAAACCTGTGTTTATATGTTTAAGGTTCTAAAAAGGTTTGTTTTTTTGTGACTATGTTTTTCTTTAAAGAGAAAGCGGAGTTTGTTAAGTACTGAGTTAACTAGTGCGCATTCGTGTAACGCAGTTAGTTCTAGAGGAACGGAAGACGTGTAACCATTGTTGTTAATGTCGTGCATACGTATTAAGTAAAGTCTTAAACATGTACAGTTGTCGCTGGAGTTATTGAATTAGCAATGGTTTCCAGTCAAGATAAAGGTTCCACGTCTGTCATGTTTCTATAGTCACAGGGAGTAAAAGTAGGACACCTCTGATGAGAAAATAGAGGATGAGGTGATCTGTAATCTTAAAACAGATAAAATCCCCAAAAGTCCCATCAGATTCATACAAAAGATACTTCTTTATTTATGGTCTCTCTCTCTCTCTCATCTAATCTAACACCACTCTGTGTGCGTGTATATATACTGATCAAAAAAAACAAAACATTTAATCATCACAGCGAAACACCTTCTGGGATATCGATCTGTCACTTGGCCGTGAGGTCAACTGTCAAAAGATCGACACTGTCCACAGAAGATTCAGCTCATTTAAAGTATCTGCTGAAGGCAATGAGGTTGATGAAATGTATGTTCCGGAGCTCTGGCCAGAAGGGGCATTTGTCCGGCACTATTTTGAGACCCGCGGGGCGGGAGTTAACGGGTCTAACCCTGCCCTTGCTGTGGGGGGAATAAGTGTGCCTGCTGGTTGACAACCTTTTGGAGAATTGTGACATACTATGAATACAAGAGACATTCTGAGCAAAGCAAGACTTGGAAAAACTGAACTCTCTCAATAATAACTTTCATGGTGCTGGGGAGTCTACAACTGACCTTGGCATGGGAATAGTCAGAGGAAGGATACCAGGGGGTGTGGCTATTCTCTGGATTAAGAAATTGATAAATTACTCATTGATAAATGTGGTCAGGCTTGGTGTTGACTGGTGCATTGCAATACAGTTTACTCATGATGAAAAGGAATTAATTATTCTAAATATCTATACAACCTATGAGTGCAATCACAATGAGGATGAATATCTAAATAGGCTTGCCTTCATCAATTCCGTTCTTCAAGATACTTCTTCTAGTATATATGTCATGGGGATATGAATGCAGATATCACAGACACAAGCTCGTTATTTGCCAATCAGATGGCTCAGTTCTGTAAAGATAATTTTATATTTTATATAAAGCGAAGTGCTTTTGCCTACAGATATCTATACATACATTAGTGAGGCCTGGCGCACTACGTCATGGCTGGACCATTGTATTAGTTCAGCTGATGCACATGCTTCATTGGGATGTATGGGCATTCTTTATGGAGCAGCTGATCATATACCTTTTGCTATGTCGATAAATGTCGAACATCTACCGGCACTATCTAGAAATGGAAATAGTGTCAACACAGAAAAACTTGACTGGTCAACTCTCACTGAAGAGGACATCTTAGTCTATTCTGCTTGTACAGACCAATCCTTCAGTAATATTCATCTACCTAGAGATGCAGCTTTGTGGACTGACGTTAATTCTAAGAATGTCTCTGCTATATAATGATATAGTAAGTGCTCTGTATAAAGACAGTAAGCCCTACTTCAAGCATAAAAATAAAACCCATAACATCAGACCTGGTTGGAACAAGTATGTAGCCGAGTATCGTGCTGAAGCCTGTGAAGCTTTCAAATCATGGGCTATAGCTGGTAGACACAGACAAGGGCCAGTGCTCGAGTACAAGAAGCTCACTAATGCAATATATAAGTATGCCATTCACTTCATTTGTACAAATGAGCAAGCCATGAGGGCTGATTCCATGGCCAAGAATGTTGTTGATTTTTGGAAAGAAGTCAGAGCTCCTAACAACTGCAAAAACATCTGTAACAGGTTCCCTGCTACCCGGTGGGTCTTGTGAGCACAAATGAAGCCAGCACACAGTTGAGTGACGGTTTCAAATGTTCTTTATTGTCATATAATCGGACTGGGCTTGGCCGTGTGCTCTCCTGCCTTGCCTCCGAGCACACGCCGCGGGAGTTTGCAGTGATCTCCCGTCCTGCTGTACCACTGTCGCTCGTCCCGAGCTGTCCCTCTCGCCTCCGTCCCTACTGGTGATTAAATACAGCCGAGAGTGAGACAATCAGGATCCGTTTCAGCTGCGCCTAATTAAGTCTCTTCCCGGCACCGTTCCCTGAACCACTCCCACACTCCGTCCCCTCCACAGCTGAGCCCACCCACGCCCGCCACCACAACATCTTAACTGTGCAACTGTTGATAGAATTTCAGGGACAGACAACATTGCTGAGTTATGGCGACAGCATTATAGTACCTTATTAAACTGTATCAAAAGTGATTTGTATAAGGTGGACAATTTTGAGAGTAATGACTCAATGGCAATTACGTCATATGAGGTGCACCAAGCTTTAAATAGGCTGTCTGAAGGCAAAGCAAGTGGTTTAGACCATATTACTGCTGAACACCTTAAATATGGTAGTCCAAGGTTAGCTTCTCTCCTCGCTATTTCTTCAATTTTGTCCCCAATTCTTTTTAATTTATATATTATTGATCTGTCAAAGCAATTGAAAACCTCTAATACTGGGTGCATGATTGGTAATACTCTGGTTAACGATATGTATGCAGATGATCTTGTGATTTTTAGTCCATGCAACCCTGGTCTTTAGCAGATCCTTACTATTACATTACAGTCATTTAGCACAGTGGTCCCAAACCACCGGGTCGCGGACCGGTACCGGGCCGAGGATCATTTGGTACCGGGCCACACAGAAAGAATAAATATTATATTATTTCCGTTTTGTTGAGTCTGAAAGAAGTTTAATTTTGAAAAATGACCGGATTCTCTCGCAATTTCATCCGCCTGTGCCTCTTGACACATGTCAAGACGCTTGTCTCGGTCACGTGATACGTTACCTCAAAAATTAAGCCCACTAACTAGAAAATGAGTGTAAAACTTTTGGAGAGCTTCTTTGCAAAGGGGAAAAGGCCCACTAAGGAGACAGAAGAAGAGCCCATAACTTCCAAGAAAATGAAAGCTTCATTTAACAGACAATATCAGGAGTCTAATTAAATATCAGGAGTAATTCTGACGCGCCAAGCCCGCTCTGCAGTATATGTGGCGACAGAAGATCAGCTGCTGGAGATTATAAATGACGGTGGCCTTAAAAGTATGTTTGAGTCAACAACTCTGCTGGTGTTTTGGATTAAAATCAAGGCTGAATATCCTGAGATCGCCACTAAAGCACTGAAAACCCTACTTCCATTTCCAACATCCTCTTTGTGAAGCGGGATGTTCTGCAGTGACAGCAATCAAAACAAAATTACGGAGTAGACTGGACATAAGGAACAGACTTCGGGTGTCATTGTCTCCCATTACCCCCAGATGGGACCGTCTCGTTGCAGAGAAACAAGCTCAGGGCTCCGACTGATTCCTTCTCCGTTCTCTACACTAGCTACCTGTAAACAGCTCACATCCAGTTTAAGACTCTGGTGCTAGCCTACAGGGCAGTGAAAGGAACAGCTCCTTCCTATCTCCAGGCCATGGTCAAGCACTACACCCCTGCCCGACCACTTCGCTCTGCTGCCTCGGGGCGATTGGTTGCCCCGTCGCTCAGAGGTCCCTGCGGCCGATCAACCCGGTCACGGCTTTTTTCTGTCTTGACCCCACACTGGTGGAATGAACTCCCCACTGACGTCAGGACAGCAGAGTCGTAGTAGAAGTACTACCCAGAGCCTTCTAATTAGCACTTATTGTATTACATTAGCTCTTATTAGCATTTCTTGTATTTGTATTAGTTTGTTGCACTTATTGTATTTGTATTAGTTTGTTTCTTCACTGTACTCTTGTTCTGGTTTATGCTCTTAGATGCTTATTTAAAAGAGGAGATAAACTTATGACTTCTGGTGAATAGTAGTTCTCTTGAATACCTATGTTGAATACACGAGTAGAGTCCATGTTAGTCTCTTCAGGATCCGGCTGGGTGTGAGCTT